>NW_015631592.1:122233-133430 GCF_001515625.1 Sinocyclocheilus rhinocerous
TATATATATATATATATACCAAGTTTCTGAGTGACAGAAAATTGAGGTGACTTTAAACCAATGATTGCATATTCATACATTATTTCAAAATATAGACTGATTTCGTCTTTTTTGCTAATGTTGAAATATTTTCATATACATTTTCCATAAATAACCATGTTCCAAAACATACCTTAGCATTTTCGTTTTATTTTTGAGTTCAAAATTCTTACATTTCAATTATATTTTTACACTTCAAATCTAATGAATATGATTCCATATGACTTTGACATTTAGCGTGCATAGTTTATTTGACCGTGCATCCTTTTTGTCTCCTGAAGTGTATGATTGCAGCATTAGAAATGAAGATGACAAAAACAGATGTTTGCAATTAAAATATCAAGCTGTCACCGCCTAAACACCTTCAGTTCTTCTTGCTTTCTGAAACTTCAGATGTGGTATTACAGCTAGCAGACCTGGAACATCAAATGTTAATTTAACATTTTATCAAGAGTAATCAAAGAGCACTCACACTTGTTCATTTTCTTGGGTCATTTGAAATGTTTCATGGAATTGAGCCAACAATTATCTGTGATTAGCTATGGTTTCTAACGTGACCTCCTTTAAAAATCCATGAAATATCATTTAAACTGAGTGCTAATCGTGATGTTAAAGTTTCATTATCTTGAGACAGCAAGCTACACACACACACACACACATACACACACACAATTGGTTCTGCTTCTAAATCAGAATATATTTCTTTATAAGGAGACTCAATATTCAAAATAGCATACTACAATTTCTGCAGATATAATACACTGTCCTTAGTATGCAATTTTTTTTGTATGCATGGAATACCAGGGTGACCTGAATATTTGTCAAAATGTGTAGAATGCTTCTTGAGCACACTTTGACAAATACCCAACCCAGGCTACTGGAAAAATTTGACTTTTTTACACATACATTTCACTGCAGTTTCCAGTTCAAATGAACACTAGAGGCAGTAATATGGCAACAACTTGTATTCCCTTTCACACAAATTATGATTATGGGGCAAATTATTGATAAAGAAAGACCATACTTGATTTGGAAACAAATATATTTTGACATTTGCATTACATTACCAGCTCCATATGTATGGCTTTTTTTTTTTTGATGTAGTAAACTTGCTCGGTAGCCCACCTGGTACAGAGTTGCGTTTACAAAGTGGAGCACTCAGGTATGATTCTGTTAAATACATGATACAATACAATACAAGTCATGATAACAGAGCTCAATGACTCATAGAAGCAAGCTGAAATGGCATGGTTGCATTTTTATCTCGCATTTGCTTATGTAACATTACCGATTAGGTTTAGGGTAGGGCTCAGTATAGGTGGTGCTTTAATTTTAAATGTGAGATATTACATTTACGTAATGCCATGATACGTACAACAACCCACCCATACTGCTTCGCATATTAATTTAAAAAATATAATTGGCAGTATATACTGCAAAGTAATCAGTAGGTAATAGGCTAGTTTTCAGTCTGCCACGTTACGTACAGTAAAACAAGCACAGCTGTGGTGAAGGCAGAATTATAACTGCCATAATCCAGTGTACACAGTGACTGCGTAATCTAGGAAGTGTCAGCTGTATCACTCCAGTTGCTTATTCATTCTTGTGCAGTCCAACGTTGAAGCCAATTCCCAGCCACTTTCAATTATATTGAGAGACACCAGGGGAAATAGCGTTTGAAGGGGGAGGAACAATAACAGGTGCTCAAGGTTAAGAGAACAGCGCAAACACCAGCATGTCGTAGTGTGAAGCTGGAAAGTGTCACTGTAATGGAGCCAAGGCTCTGGAGAGGGGGGGGATGACTTTTTTGAGGTGTTTGAGGATATTGTGCATGTACAGTATGTTGGAACTAGTACACCTTCTACTCTACGTTATGCTTGTAACTATGATTTTCTGTTGGAAGATGGCAAAACACGGTCACAAGTCACAACACAATTGTGAAAAGAAGCATGTTATGCAGGGAGGCTGATATTTTTGTTTAAACCATTTCAGGATAAACACACATTCATAGATTCCTATGAAATGGCATAACAGTATGCAATTGTATACATTATGGATACAAATTAGCATGAAGCTCCAGTTTTGCAAGAGTTGGTTATTTCACACAAAATAAGCACAAGGAAAATTGTTTCTGCTTGATCAGCCAGCGTTTAACAGACACTTTTATGCAAAGAAATACACAGTACATTTATTAACGGGTTCAGTCACTCTGGAGTAACCTGAGGTTAAGTGTCTTAATCAAGGGCACAAAGGTGGTAGCTCATGAATCTCCCCTTGTGCATCATCCTTTCACGTATCAACCTGAATCTTTAACAACAATGCCACACCATCCTACTGATTAACATAAGATCAGTGGAAACATGTCTCTCTTCCTACATAAATTAAAAACATAAAGGTTTGCATATCATTTACTACAGTTTCAAATTAAAATGGACACTAGTGGCAACAAATTATATTCCTTTTTGCACAAATTATGATATATTATATCATAACATAATACATTTAGACATTTGCATCACATAACCAGCTCTATATGTATGGCTTTTCCAGTGACGTAAACTTGCTTGGTAGCTCACCTGGTATAGCACTGTACTTGTGATGCATGAAAGCTTAAAGACTTATAAGCATATAAGAAAGCTATAATGGCATGGTTTCTTCAGCAAATGTGTTTTTATCTCACATATTTGTTTACACTATCGGTTGGGTTTAGGGTAGGGTTTAGTAAGGGTTTAGAAGAAATGTAATATAATTTTGCTCAAATGTTGCCACATGCATTTTTTTTTCAATGAGTCTGAGGTGCTATTGATCCCCCTTTAGTTTTACTTTTAAATTTTCCATAGATATATTGGACTGACCACCAACAAGAGTGATTTCCAAAGAATGCAAACACTTGCTACTTTTGATTAAAAACTAACAAAAAGATGCTTCTCTTTTTCAGAAATCAAGAGTGTCTACATTTGAGAAGATGTGGGCTTTCATGAGTAGCAGGCAGAGCACGTCATTTGTCAAGTCCATTGAAGATGGGATTCAGAGAGTGTTAAAGTCAGACTACGCCCTTCTAATGGAGTCAACGACCATTGAGTATGTGACACGCAGAAACTGCAATCTCACGCAAGTCGGCGGCATCATCGACAGCAAAGGTTATGGCATCGGCACCCCAAAAGGTAAAACCACCCACCATTATGACACAGATAATTCTGACTCTGATCGGATGATACACACTACTGTAGAATGGTAATATGTGCACACCTTTGACTGTACTTTCTACTTTTTATCTTACACAATTAAGATATATTTTGGTGGAAGAATTACTGTGTATTTAGTTCAGTTATATTTAAAAACAAATGTGACCATGTATTGAATATTGATGACAAGCTTTGGGGTGAAAAAAAATATTTTTGGGACATCCCTCCAATTGTAAAAATAGGATTGTATATGAAGTATATGGAATGTCTCCATTCAGATAAAAGATAGAAGTGTGTGTGTGTGTGTGTGTGTGTGTGTGTGTGTGTGTGAGGACACAAATGGGTATACTGCAATGGCATAGGTACTACAACATGAATATGGTTTATGAGGAAATTTCCTATGACCTCATAAACCAAATGGCTTAAAAACTAAAAATTGTGAAACTGTGTGTGTGAAATTGTGTACTGAATTGTGTTTTTTTTTCTTTTTTTCTTTAGAGGGTAGGTTTAGGGGTAGGGTGGGGTTAGGGGATAGAACATCACCCATCATTTGCAAAACTGCATGCTTATTATTTGGAGGGCACTTGTATGTGTCTGAACCTAAAAAAAAAAATGAATGTAAGGACTTATTTAAATAAATAAAAATGTAATTGTTAAGTAAATTCAAGCTTGTTCTAAATAAGCAGATTGTTTCCATGCTTTTCACATTATGTAAGTGAAGCTGTGGTCACAGCAGACTTTATGCATGTGAATCAAAATTAAAGTTAATGAACTCTTACCTGTGAATATGCATAGCACATACTGACCTCTTAGCTGAATTCATAAAACTTAAAGGCTGCATAGTTTGCAGTGTTGAGGGCTTTGAAGTCATATTACATGCTTAAAGCCTTGTGTGACTACAGATTTACACAGTATTTATAAAAAAAATAAATAAAAAAAAACGTGGGTTACACCGTGTTTGTGTGTATATAATGCTTTGTTGAAATGCTACTGCTTTCAAGTGTGGAATGTTAAATCTATTTAGATTTTTGTTGTTGTTGTTGTATCATTTAAAAAAATAATATGTGTGTGTGTGTGTGTGTGTGTTTGAGAGAGAGAGAGAGAGAGTATTATTCCAACTTTCAGATTTGTCAAATTTATTAGTTAGTTGATAATTAGATGCCTTTCTTGAATTAAATCTTTAGAAGAAGAAGAAGAAAAAAAAAAAACTTGTCCTTAGTCTTCTTTGTATTCAAGTTTCCAATGAAGATTCTCATCTATTAATGAATTTCTTTCAGGCTCGCCATACAGGGATAAAATCACAATTGCCATCCTCAGTATCCTGGAAGATGGCCGTCTTCACATGCTCAAAGAGAAGTGGTGGAGCGGCAGCAACTGTCTGGAAGACGAGCGGTATGAAACGGGTCCCATGGGCATCCAGAATCTGGGCGGCATATTCATTGTATTGGCGTCTGGTCTGGTGCTGTCAGTGTTTGTGGCTATAGGAGAGTTCATCTACAAAATGCGAAAAAATGCAGAACGTGAACAGGTGAGATTGATTGGAAATTGATATTATAATACGATGCTTGACTAACAAAGAAAACACAATTATTAGTTGCGTTTAGACTTTCAACCCAGCAACTGTAATGGTCTAGCAAATAATCAGCACTACTAAACATCAAACAATGTCCTACCAAACCTCCCTAAACACTCCCACAATACCCTAGCAACCACCGATAAGACCCTAGAGCATGCCTAGCAAGGCCTTGTGCAGAGTCACAGATTTTAGACATCCTGAAATGAAGACGTTCGGCACGCTGACTAAAGCTGAGTGTTCATTCACACCTGATAGCATCACAGAATGGATCTGTTATTTGAGAAAAGAGATGAATAACCGATCAAACATCAAAAAGCATAGCAAGCAAATCGCAAATCACTTCCTTTTTATGTAGACACATTTCACAGATAAGATGCCAGTGCTGTAGGTTGACATTTAAACCGCTTTGATCATGTATTTGAGTGTAAAAGCACACTTAAAAATGGGATTTTTTTTTATCACACATCTCACCTCAAAATGAATTATATTCCCTACTGAACTGGAACATTGTGTTATTTTTTATCCACATGTTGGAGGTTATTTTAAGGATTGTTTTTGGTCTCACTGATTTAGAAGCAGCTATACACTGAAGACAAAATATCAATCTATTGTTCTGGTCAAAATAAACTTTAATATTTAAATTGCATATACGAACAACATGTAGAATACAAAAGAAAACTTGTCTTGAACATAAAGTGTACATACCTTTGTGTATCTTCTATATAATGCTATACTACTAAAGTTTGGGGTCAGTTTTTTTTTTTTTTTTTGGAATTACTCAAAAGTGTCAGTAAAGACATTTATAATAATACAAACTATTTATATTTCAAATAACTGCTATTCAGTAACGTTTATTCTTTAAAATATTCTAAAAATATATCGGTTTCCACAAAAATATTAAGCAGCATTGATTTCAACATTGATAATAATGAGTAATGTTTCTTGACCACTAAACCGTCATATTAGAATGATTTCTGAAGGATCGTGTGACACTGAAGTCTGGAGTAATGATGCTGAAAATGCAGCTTTGCATCACAGGGATAAATAACGTTTTAAAATATATTAAAACAGAAAACAGCTATTTTAAATTGTAATAATATTTCACAATTTTACTGTATTTTTGATCAAATAAATGTAGCCTTGGTGAGCATAAGAGACTTATTTCAAAAGCAAGGCTAGAAAAAAAAACTATTTAATATGCTGACACATTCAGTTACTTTTAGCTCTCTACCAGAATGGCTCCCTCAGCTAATGGACGTGAACGTACTTACTTCCTCTTTTCTGTTTGTCCTCCCCCCCAACCATGTCCCTTTTTTCCATCAAGAGGTCTTTCTGCAGTGTGGTGATAGAAGAGATCAAACTGTCGTTCACATGCGAGAGACGGGTGAAACACAAGCACCACCGCCAGCCGCCAGCCATGGTGAAGACGGACGCAGTGATCAACATGCACTCCTTCAACGACCGTCGCCTGCCAGCAAAGGACAACATGAGCTGCAACCCCGCGATGACGCCCGTGTTTCCATGACTTGCCTGGGCGACGGCCACCTGAGGCACGTCCCCGGCGCCATGCCGGAGAGCAGGGACTACGGCCCCGAGATGATTACAGCATTCACCATCAACCGCAGAGACATCCGACACCAAATGGCCAGGCAGAACGGTGGCAGTAGCGGCAAACCAGGTAGTGACCACATCCTCAAACCAATGTATCCCACCATGCCATTGCGAGAGGGAGGCCGATCGGTATCCTTCCTGTGAGAGCGAGCCACGTCTGCGAAACTATCCGCACCCGAGTCTGATGTTTACAAACGGCATTCAAAAGCGAAGCTCACGATCTGACTCGAAGGAGCCCCCCGATCAAACGAAAATATGTGTTTCTCATTGGAACAACGTGAAAATGTGGAAAAGAGGCTTTTTTTGAGCATGGCAATAAATGAAACTACGGACAGACTCGAATGGAAGTAGTTTTCTTAGAGTAACATTTATAGCACATCGAGTTAATTTCGAAGAGTTCTGACGATTTATCTTTTGATTTCGTCAAAATCCTGTGGCGTTTTGGTGGGGACGCAACAAAAAAAAGCGCAGTGAATGCGATGTACATTACCGGTAAGCGTCGGACCGTAGGAGCAGTTTAGTTTAACACGCTGTACCGCAGCAGCCAGCGTGACCTGCTAGAATAGTAGAAAACCCTTAGACTGCAAGTTCCTGAAGGCTACGGGGAGTGTAGCGGCATCCTACGCTCACGGAAATGCACAAACTAACAGGGTTGATTTCATTCGAGCCACCTAAACAAATTGACAAACGAGTAACAATTCTGTACGGCAGTTTTGAGCAAGACTTGTCCCATTTTGATTTATTCGTGCTTCATACATTGCCAGCAGATGTTTTGTACACAGCGAGATCTAATGGTAATGACGGATAAACACAACAGTTGCCAAAGATCTGTCGTCCAAATGGATTTAGACGCTTGAAACGCAGTTTCCCCTACAGACAAGTGAGCGAGTGACACGTTGCCTCCGCTGTGTTTGTTAAATGAGTTATTCCTGAGAATCACAGCCCTCGTATCAAGAATACTCGCTTCACACGGTACATACCGAGGATTCAACACAAACACAGAGCTTGCCGTATGGTGGAGAGCTAATACAAAGGAAACGAAACCGTTTTAAGATGTACATGAGTGAGAATGTCTCTCGCCGTGTCTCTGTTCGACAAGTCAGTTATGATTACAGTAACTTTTTCCATCTGCATCTGCGTGAGACCTTTCAATGTCAACGGATGTTTTTTTTTTTAATTATTATTCCATCTTTCATTATTCTTGTTGTCAGTTTTTTTTTTTTAATCTTACATTACTAAAAACAAACTCAATAAATTTGCTTAAAGGAATACACTTAAACTGAAAATCACATAGTTCTAACATAGTTAGTTTTTTTTTTTCTTTTTTTTTCCTGAAACACAAAATAAGATGTTGGGCAGGATATTTCAGCTGCACTTTTTTTTATACAATGAAAGCTGAAGGTGATTTATACTGCCAAGCTCAAACAAAGGTTAAAATGCACCTTAAAATTAGTCCAAGATGAGACATAAAAACCTGGCTCTGCCCTGACAGAGAGAAAGATTATCTTGAATAATGAATTTTGCATTTTGGCATGTTTCTCACAGATAGCTCTGATGTAGTTGCAAATAATGTACAAGTATAGACTAATTTTAAGGCCCGTTTACACTAGGAACAATAACTATAACAATGACTATATTAGCGTCCACACCAATTGAATGATAGCTTTGACAAAAAGAGTAATGTTCTGTGTGCATGCAGTTTTGTCGTCTGCTGCTTTAAATGCTTAAGCTCTTAAGGGTGCTTTAAAAAAAATGAAATCAACGCGACATGGCGCTAAAACATAAAACTGTTTACCTCAAGCTCTTATCCCTTCCTTTTTTGCCGCTTCCACTTTTTTCAGCACACATAAAAACTACAACTGCTAAAGTGTGATTTATCTTGCTCTTTTTGTTTAGCATATCACTAGCGCATGCTGATGACGTTTTATTCTTATATAGTAACGTGCGTCGTATCGTACTGTACGAGTCAATAGGTGTCATCATCGTAGAGTCTACACACATGTCATAGCCAAGTTTATGAGATCCATGTCACACTACTGTATGTGACATGCAATGAACTTATAGGATCGCTTAAATCGTGCAGTGTGTCTCGTGGGTGCGCGTTCAGAATACAGTGATCCAAATGAACCAAACTCTGATGTCAAACAAAGCCAGGTGCAGGCCAAAAGTCAGGTGGATTCTGATTGGCTGTCAATGTTTTTGTTGTGTATCAGCTGGGGAAAAAAATGTTCTGAAAGTGATTCCAACGATATCCAACTTCCCTATCTTTATAGAATTCGAACAATAATTAAAACTTTAGTTATAGTTATCATCTATGGTGTTGTGCCTATGGTGCCTTTATTGTTATATTTGGAGTTTGGCAGAATGAATAATCTCCCGCTTTTGTTGCACCGAAAAGAGTAACTGAGACATTCTGGCTAAAAATGTATTTTAGGTTTCACAGAAGAAAGAATATTTACCCTTTTGAAATGACATTAGGATCAGTAAACAATGACAACATGTGGGTGACTCGGCCCAATAGAAAGTTAATTTGAAGTAAATTCATTGATTTCTTATATATGTTCATGTATTTTGTACACTTTTTATCTGTGATATCATTCCTAAATCATCAGGTAGCTTTGGGTGGTTCCATGCGGTTAATATTGGTCATATTTTAATGCCATCATTTAGGTGTGCTTCATTTCAAAGTATTTACACTGTTCTCAAATTCATTTTGCATGACTGTTCTCCTCCTGTATCCAAACCTGACTTTAAGATTTCAAAAGATCAGGATGCTAGGTGTAAGAGGGTAAATGGGCTTTCACATTTGCATATTTGATTCTTCATTCAATAAAGAGAGTGACGGCTACAGTAAAATTGCAATACAAGCGTGTTGAACATCAAAACTGCAATACAGATGTACGGAACTGGACCCTCTCATCTCTGAACGTGGCAATTTTTCAGCCGAGCATTTAGTGACAGTTCTTATAGGTAGTTGAATCCATGTGTCGTCTACATGTGGGAAACTCTACTAAGCTACTAAATGTTCTCATGATGAGGTGTAGGTGCTAAGAGTCCTCACCCGCTGCCCGCCCGCCCACGGCAGCTCGACCAATGACAGACCTCCGTGAGGTCAATCTAACGGACAGTGTCGAAAAACAAAGGCAAAAAAAAAAACAATAGAAAAAAAGCATTTTTGTGTTTTTATGGTGAATTATGTATCGATCAGAATAACTTCATGTGACTCGATGTTTCTTTGGTGAAAGCTCATTGTATATGTTATTCAAATTCTGTGTAATTTTAACACTCTCTTGCAAAGTAGGGTATATATTAGATGAACAGAAAATTACTGTATTTTGCTAAATACCGATGATTTTTACCTGTATTTTTTTCCTCAGCTCTTCTCTTCTTGATAAGTTGTGCAATGCTGTATCGAGTGTGGTACATGCATATTGTAAAATAGGATCTACTCTTGAGAAACTACTAAAATGGAATTAAAGAACAATAATGTAATGCCCCGGGCCCCAATTCCAGCACATTCAGTTCCATTAATAGAAGGAGTTGATAGGAGATCTGAGTGATGTATGTGAGACCTCCAGATATTCTGCAACATAATGTACTCATATCAGATGTATATAAATAAGACATAGACTATTCAGAGAAGAATATGATGACCGGTTCCGTGTCATTTCCATCGCTTTCCATGAACACTCATAATGGAGTGCTCATGGCCCCCCTTATTTCTCCCACAGTGTTCAAAAGGCTCGATAGATTCTGTAGAAATTTCTACATTGCCAAATCTCTGCCTAATCACTTACTCAGTCCTTTCTCAAAGAAAATAAAATTCTTCAGTGAAAATATATGATAGTATGATTCTTGCTCACTAAATAGTTTATTTGACAGGTTGTCTAAATACAATTTTACAAAACAGACCCCTTAAACAACATAAAGGAAGTTATATCATTAAAGATAAAAAAACATAATAAAATAAAATAAATAAGGAATAGTTCACCAAAAATGAAACTTTTCATTGCTGTTTTTCATGTTGTTTAAAACCTGTTTTCAGTGGAACAAAATGGAATGTTTACACAGCTATTTCCATATAACATAGCATAAAAAAAAATAAAAAAAAATCTTGTGACAGTATTTCAAGTCTTCTGAAATTATATATCTTTTTTTTTTTTTATCGTTAACCTAATACAATTGACATATAGTGCTAAGTCATTTGAGGCCTATTGTACTAAGGCAATTTTTGGGCTACCTAAGTTGCTTTGTTTAAGCAAAAATTTAAATTTTTAATTTTTTCTCTCTCTGTCTCAAGAAGGATAAACTGCTCTGTTTTATTCTGGGTAAGAGACTGAAAAACTGAAATTGGTGTGAATGTTTGCTGTACGAAAAATGACACGTCTGATGCAATAAGGTATATATTACTGTAAATTAAAGCTGTTTGAATGCATTGCACATGAGGACATTTGACAATTAATATGACATTTTTAATATAAATTATGTAATTAAAAGATTTACATTATTGTAAATAAAATCTTTAGAATTAGTATAGAAATCTTTCAAAATGGCTAAAAGCGTACATGTTTTCTTTTAAGTTTGTTGTGAACATATATAAATTACTAACTAAATAAATTCAGCTGATTCACTTTGACATATAGCATTTGTATAGTCTCTCAGCTGCTTTCAAGCTTTTGCGGCAGCAGAGGTACAGTATTACTTTCTGCTTTATAAATGGAACAAAATTATATCTCAATCTTCCACTCAAACATGAATTCCACCAACTCTGATAATTGAACTGAAT
>NW_015631592.1:133515-136571 GCF_001515625.1 Sinocyclocheilus rhinocerous
TTATTTTTTTTTTGACAGACTTGGTCATTGTCAGCTTTTCTTGTAATGGAAATGAGCGATGTGAGTATTTTCAAAACATTATAAAAATCACATTAAGGTTATTAAATAATGCCAGAATATATTCGTTTTTGTGTGAACTATTCCTTTACTTTCAATGAGGAGTTGTCACCTTGTGTGTAGCACTTTAAGGATGTTGGAAACTACATGGTGGTAGATTACAAAATAATTATTGAATTGGATTAAATCATATATTTACACTGTGACACATTAATTGTAATTAATGACTTTGTATCATTTGCAGCAACACAGAGTGAAGACCATATTTATCACACATGCCTTCATATCTAACTGATGAAAGACCACGAAGTATTCCTTTCTATGTGTATTAATCGCATTACATTGAAAATTTACTTTGGATATTGGAGCAATCAGTCCTATTTACGGAGCATAAACATCTATTTTATAAAAAAGAATGAAGAAACAATGTGAACTTTGCTGTTTTACAAAATTGTATGAAACAAAAAGAAAATAAAATGAAATAAACTTTTACAAATCTTCTGTTTTGTTGATGTTTTGCCTGTGGTGTTTATTCATATTCGTCCATTTGATTTCCCCCTCTTTGTCTATTTTCTGCTTCGTCTACAGTGGAATAATGTAAGAAGGTCGGTCTGTGGTCTTTTATCGGGCGCGCTGAACACAGAGAGGAGTGTTTTGGAGAACTTTGGCTTGTGCTGCGTGTTTTAATTTGCCTGTAGCAGGAGCGCACTTTGAAGTGAGCGTCCACCTGAGCTCAGCAGCTCTCAGATAAAGAGACTCATGCTAGGAGAGCATTTCACTCTCACTTCAAAGAACAACAGAGCTGCAGTGTGAATTGCTAAAGCCCACGTTTGTATAGTGTTCGAGGAAAGACACAATGTTCTTGGAATGTTCTGAGGCGTCGTATGAAGTTGTGCAAAAGGAAGGTCTAATGCATATATTTATGACCAAAAGGACATTTAAAAGGTATGCTTCACTCATCAATGTAAAAGGGGTCTTTATTTACTCAAACCTGTATGACTTTTTCTTCTTTTTTTGAAACACAATGAATAATATACTTGATTTTTGTTTGTTTGTTTATTTTAATAACCCCTTTCACACATACAACATTTACTGGTAAATTACCGTTAAAGTCCCACTGAAGAGCACAACATTTGTTAATATGTTGATGTAATTTCCACTGAAAGTTAAGGCAGGACATATCAAGTGGCTCATCCCCTTAAAAAAAAAAATCTCATCACTACTGTTTATAATGCCGAGGATCTCTAACTGTTTGCAATGTTTGATCTCCTTTGCGCTTTAAAATGCAGCGTTCTGTAGAATTCAAATGGATCGGATGCATTTTGCGGTCCGTGTTATCTTGCATATATAATCCTCTCTGCGATATTGTGTCTCTGGACTGGAGCACATTGTTAAACGCTGTGGAGGTTCAAGTGACACTGTCGCAAAACCACTCATCCCAATTGAAAGCATGTTAATATAGTACAATTTGTGCCATTCGCCATATATAACATGGTAATTGTGTGAAGAAGCAATCATTTTCAGCCACAGCTTTAGTGAGTTTCAGTGTCGCTTTAGATTCTAGTGAGCATTAGATTGATCAGAAAATCTGATGAGAAGCCGAAGTGCAGAATGATGCTGTCAAAACCGTTGATCCATACTGGCAGAAGTGAAAGACTTAGTTTTTAATGCTTTCATCTTCTAAATGCAAATTTCAAAGGTAAATTTAAAGTTTAAATGTAGTTGTGTGGTAATTGACTGGGATTACTGTGTGAAAGGGTCTGATTCCTTTGCATTTGTTAATTTAGCAGATGCTACAAATAACTTAAAAATAAGAAATTCAAGTGTATTTTCATATCATCAAATCAATTGGCCATTGTTTAACTCCAAAGCATGATTGAAACAAACAAACTCTAAATCCTAACTGTAAATTTGCTATAGCATTGGAAGCACATCCTGATAGATAAATGATCAATTAATATTCAAATAACATTTTATTTGGAGTTAAAATTGTTGGTAGAACATTGTAAGAATATACTGGTTATACGTAGTGTTGTTTTTGGCGGCCTGTTTTAATTTTAGTTTTAGTCTAGTCTTTGTGTGAAACTGTCATTTTAGTTTTTATTAGTTTTAGTCACGTTCATACTCTTTTTAGTCTAGTCAAGTTTTAGATGTCTTTTGAAAAAGAGTTGGGGAGCAACCCCAGCATCCTGGCCAAATTCACCCATTGGCCTCTGTCCATCATCATGGCCTCCTTCCTAATCATCCCCATATTCTGATTGGCTTCATCACTCTGTCTCCTCTCCACCAATAAGCTGGTGTGTGGTGGGCGTACTGGCGCAATATGGCTGCCATCGCATCATCCAGGTGGATGCTGCTAATTGGTGGTGGATGAGGAGAATTATTATTATTATTATTGTGGTTCAACGGATGATATTGTGACTTTTGAGTCACATATCGGATGTTTTTTCAGAAAAGCAAGAAAAAAAAATATTTATGGCACAGAGAATGAGAATGCCGAAAAGGGTTTTTTTACGTAATTTTATGTGTATGTTAAATGCAGGGAGACGTGAAAAAGGAACTAACTCTGTATTTCTAACCCGATCTCATGAAAATGCATTTCAATCGCACACATTTTTTTGTTCATATTTGGCATACTATTTATACACAGAAATCATCCAATTGCTACTCCATAGCTATCACATACAACGTAAATACACTGTAAAAAAAAAAATCAGTAAAATTTACGGTAAAAAAACAGCAGCTGTGGTTGCCGGAATTTTACTGTAAAAAATACAGTAGCAACATTTTAGATTTTATGGTTTTAACTTACATTTACAGTTAAATACTGTAATTTCATTAACTGATGTAATGTCTATATACCAACCTATTGAAGTACTGAAATCTGTTTTGTACCTTTGTAATACACTGATAACCACCAAATGCAGGTGGTGATGAGAAAGTCACATGATGAACCAAAGCCCATCACAAGCAGCTTTTAAATAATCACATATATAGAA
>NW_015631592.1:138263-140033 GCF_001515625.1 Sinocyclocheilus rhinocerous
TTTTCTTTAATTAAAGTTTTGATTTTTTTTTTTTTTTTTTTTTTTTTTGAATGAAAGATCAAGTGGATAAACTATACAGATTTATTTTCACAGCCGCCTTTGATCATATTTACCAAGGGTATGAATAATTTTGAGCAAAACTGTACGCTCTTTTTTATTGTAAGCAAATGATCAGTATTTAACAAAAACATCTCCTTGTGTTCCATGTTATAAAGCATCATACAGATTTGGAACAGCATGAGGATAAGTAAATTATAACAAAATCTTCATTTTTGGTTAAACTACTATTTAATTTTCTTATAGCCTATGTTGTTTGCTGTTCTGCATGCATCAGTAATCCAGACATGTGGCTGTTCTGTCTCACATGAGCAGTAATGAAGATTTACTTGTGTTAATTTACCTTCAAGTTGCCAGTAATAAAGTGAGGCAGCAGATAGACAGTTGGAGTGAATTTAACCTTGACAGTGAGGAGGTTTCAGACATCTCTCCAAACATTTCAAGGAGCTCTGGGACAGGCAGTGCCGGGTCTGTGAGTGAATAATGAGCGAAGAGAAACTCCCTCATAATGACGAGATTTATGAACTCTTCACCATCAATTAATCCCTCAGGGCAAGAAAAGGCCATGAGAAAAGCAGAAAAAGAAAAAAAAAATAGATAGATAGACAGACAGACAGACAGACAGACATAATTTCTATTCCTAAATACCACTAATATTTGTAATGCATTTGTAACAAGAGATTTTCTAGGAAGCCTATCATATTCAAGAAAGACCAGCAGTTTCTCCACATGACCTTAACTTGCGTGTGACCTTGGTCTGGTCCATGTCTCTGCAGAGCACTGCTGCAGTTGAGCAGCCATGCATCACTGACCTGTTATGAGTTAAGCCACCGCTCTCTGCATCTCTGTGGAATCATGGGTGAAAGGTGCAGTTGCACTGAAGCGGAGCAGGAGGTTTGCTCTGATAGAGGTGTTCACCTTGGCACAGGAGGTGACTGAACCGGAGATATTGTTCCCAGCAGGGCTGCAGATGCAATACTCACTGCAAGCCTCCTCAGAGCCGGCAACAATAACTCTTTTGTACCTGATATAGTATAGAGCAGCACTTTTTCTTAATATAAGATGTTTGTTAGTCTTAGTGTACATGCCTTGAATTCAACGTCTTTCGAGTTTGAATACAGCTCGAGTCATTTCCGGATGACTTCTGTCAAATTTTATGTCAATTCTCTGGTGTCTTCAAAAAATAAAATGTGGTAAAAAAATAAAGTTCTGTACATAGATGAAACCAGAACCATTTTTTTTGTTTGTTTTTTTTCAGAACAAAATAAGATATTTTGAAGAATGTTTTTTGTGCATACAGTGAAAGTCAACTGGGTCCAACACACACACACACACATTAGTGCTGGGCAATGATTAATCACATCCAAAATAAAAGTTTTTGTTTTTATAATATATGTGTGTGTATATTTATTGTGTATGTATAAAGACACACACATAGAGTATATATTTTGAAAATATTTACATGTATTTACATGTATATATTTATTTTCATATAATTTATATTATATAAAAATATATTTTATATAAAAACATAGCATATTTTTCTTAAATATTTACATGCATGTGTGTGTCTTTACATACATCATAAATATACACAGCACACACACATATATTATGTACACAAAAACATTTATTTTGCATGCGAATAATAGTAATCATTGCCCAGCACTAATATATATATATATATATATATATATATATATGTGTGTGTGT
>NW_015631592.1:140084-143188 GCF_001515625.1 Sinocyclocheilus rhinocerous
CAGCTGGTGTCTACATAAATTTGGTGCTTATGGCCCCTTTTATTATCTAAACTTTAAAATGGAAAATCACACACATTCCACATTTCCACTTTCATATGTGTCATTATGTTACAAGCCTTTTTGCAAACTGCAAACTTTTTTTACATTTTCCCCTGTTTTATTTTGAAGAGAGCTTTCTGGGGAATCCTACATTCTTTACCCATCTTAATTTTACTACAATGGGAGTTTCAGTCAGTTTTCTTACTCAATCCTACCCAATCCATGCAAATAACTCATGAGGTCAGGTTTTATGAGTGAGATACAATCAATCTTGAATATTTTCATTGCAATGCATGTGCTTTTTGAGAACATTCATTTATTTAATTAATTTTTGGAGACCATTAGGAACATTATCCATCATAGAGAGCTGGGAATGGTGTTAATTGGTTGTGGCTTTTATAGACTTCCAGAATAGCTTGGACTATGAGACCATGATGACCATTATTAACAATCATTTAAGTTTGGGTCAAACATAAATCACCTCTGACACATTTTTTTTTTGTGCTGAGAATTAATTCAGCTTCTTTTCAGAGAGGCTGGATGTAAATTTAACAGCAGTGTTTTTTAAACTTCTGATATGTCTCTCCTTCTTTCCTAAGGAGAAAAACTGCTTGTATGTCTTTCCCAAGGTTGTCAAATGCCTACAGCTAGTCTTTTGATGTCCAAGAAACCTGTAAGGCTAGCCATTTATTTTCAATTTTGGAAAGGAACTTTATCGAGGTAATGTACAGTTATGGATTGTACTGGAACCTGAAGTCATTTTAGGTGAGAAGACCATTTTGTAATCCACTGTAATATAAACTTTAAAATGTATTTGGACACTCGGGCTTGTGTTGGAACACTTAAGTCACACTTCAAAATGTGTAAATGCCAATTAAATAAATAAATAAAAACATCAAACCAAATGACATTTACTATAAAGAAGTACTGTCTAGCAAATGAACAATCATTAATCATAATGTTTCAGAGAAGGAAAAAAATACATCTGCTGGGTTTTAAATGTATTAAAGGGGTCATAGGATGCCCATTTTCCACAAGTTGATATCGCACACGCACTTCCAACACACATTTATGTTCAAACAACTTGTAAAAGTGCATGTAGCATTATATGACCCCTTTAAACAAATAAGCATTGGAAATGTGTGCCTCTATCTACATTTACTCAAAAAAAAAAAAAAAGTACCTATATGTACAAATGGCTACAGTTTCCAGTTGAAATGAACACTGGAGGCAGTAAAACATGGACATTTATTCCTTTTCATTCAAATTATGATTTACAGGGCGAGAGTTTCAATTAAGAAAGCCTAATTTTCACACAGTTCTTTACATAATATCATGTTATAACTTCAAAACAATTGTAACATGTTGCAAGATTTGAAAACTGATACTTTAGAACGTTAGCGTCACATATACCCCCAATAGGAAAGAGAAGTTAAAAGTGAGATCTCTTTAACATCTCAAATGTTTCTCCTAGACAGAAATGAGGTTACTTTAAGATCGAATGGAGATTTTTGCTTGAGTCACCTGCTTCTCAATCTTGTCTCCTGAGACAAAAACTCTAACACTCTCACAATGGTCTTCTTTAAAGCTTTAAAAGAGATCTCAACAGCATCACACACTGTGCTCAGATATTTCTCCTAGTCTAAAGACTCTGGTGGTCTCATATTTGTCTCCTTTAAAGTTTGAGAAGAGATCTCAACAACATCACATACTCTGCTCAGATTTTTTTTATTAGCTAGAGACTCTGGATCTCTCACATTTGTCTCCTCAAAAGTTTAGTTTAGAGATCTCAACAACTTTACAAAGTGTGCATCAAGTCAAGTACTCGAAAGGCACTAAATGGCTATATTGCAAGAGAAATTATGCAGAAATAAGGATAATGTTACTTTTTATAGGACAATGTGTATGTACTTAGGCACATCATTTGTTGTTGGAAATAGTAATGTACCGGATGCCTTACTCAAAACTGATCTACATAAAATGTAACCCTGGTGCTTTCTTTGCTGAAAGGCACATAAATGGCTTATGACTCAGTCTTGATTATTAATTGACTAATTTGATTATTAATACATATCATATGGTAGAAATGTTTGAGCTCATATTGAGGCATTTGACTTGATGCACACTTTGTAAAGTTGTTGAGATCACTTCTGACATTTAGAGGAGACAAATGTGAGAGCTCTCGAGTCTTTAGTGTAGGAGACAAATCTGAGCACAGTGTGTGATGTTGTTGAGATCTCTTCTAAACTTTTGAGGAGACAAATGTGAGAGCTCCAGAGTCTCTAGCTAAGGAGACAAATCTGAGCACAGTGTGTGATGTTATTGAGATCTTGTTTGAAACATTGGAGGAGACAAATATGAGACCACCAGAGTCTTTAGACCAGGAGAAATATCTGAGCACAGTGTGTGATGCTGTTGAGATCTATGCTAAAGCTTTAAAGGAGACCATTGTGACAGTGTTAGAGTTTTTGTCTCAGGAGACAAGTTTGAGAAGCAGGAGACTCAAGCAAAAGTTTCCATTCAATCGTAAAGTAACCTCATTTCTGTCTAGGGTAAATATTTGAAATGTTAAAGATATCTCTTTTTATTTTATTTTTTCTTCCCTCTGGTTAGCTTCTATGTCATGTATCCACATACATTGTCATATTTGAAGTTGCTTTATGTAGACAGCGTTTTATTGCACAATGATTTAAGAGGGGGAAAAAAAAACTATTGCACTAGTGTTACATTTGTTAAAAAAGGGTATTGCTCTTATACTAAACATCTTGCACTTGTAAGTCCTTTCTAGTCCTTTCTCACCTGTCCGATTGTTTCCTGTCTCTACTCCTACAGCCTTGACCATTAAAGGTGAAAATTAAAATTTAAAATTTCAATAAAAAAAAAAAACTCAGCAGTAAAACATTTTTGTAATGGAGTCTTGCAAGAGATTACAGCAAGACAATAAAGAGATCTCCCATGATTCTCACGTTTCTCTTTCAGAACTGTCTCATGTCTCAGCTTTGTCTACTTTTATTTCTCCTAAGGATTTTTTGGGAGAAACATCTGAGACACTGTTGAGACTAAAA
>NW_015631592.1:143743-147504 GCF_001515625.1 Sinocyclocheilus rhinocerous
CAGTTCTGTCTAGGGTAAATGTTTGAAATGTTAAAGATATCTCTTTTTATTTTATTTTTTCTTCCCTCTGGTTAGCTTCTATGTCATGTATCCACATACATTGTCATATTTGAAGTTGCTTTATGTAGACAGCGTTTTATTGCACAATGATTTAAGAGGGGGAAAAAAAAACTATTGCACTAGTGTTACATTTGTTAAAAAAGGGTATTGCTCTTATACTAAACATCTTGCACTTGTAAGTCCTTTCTAGTCCTTTCTCACCTGTCCGATTGTTTCCTGTCTCTACTCCTACAGCCTTGACCATTAAAGGTGAAAATTAAAATTTAAAATTTCAATAAAAAAAAAAAACTCAGCAGTAAAACATTTTTGTAATGGAGTCTTGCAAGAGATTACAGCAAGACAATAAAGAGATCTCCCATGATTCTCACGTTTCTCTTTCAGAACTGTCTCATGTCTCAGCTTTGTCTACTTTTATTTCTCCTAAGGATTTTTTGGGAGAAACATCTGAGACACTGTTGAGACTAAAACGTCTCGGTTACGTATGGTAACCCTCGTTCCCTGAAGGAGGGAACGGAGACGTCGTTTAGTTTACACTCGAAGTAGATTGGTCCCTCTAAGCGAGATCCCAATTTCGTCGGTCATCCGACGTGATGTCGAGAGTGACCGACTGAAAGGGAATGAGAAATACATGAGTATCACAACTAAGTCTCCTGAGGTTAAAAAAGAGCAACCACTGAGCAATCAACTATTCCTATAATGGAGTCTTGATAGAGATTGCAGCAAGACAATAAATACATATTTTGTTTCTTCCACCACATTTTCAGTTTTGATTCTTTTTTTTCTCAAATATGTCTCATGTCTCATTTGTTTCTACTTCTATTTATCCTAAGGAACATCTGAAATGCTGTTGATACTAAAATGAGAGATATATGAGAATCTCATCTAAATCTATGGCTTCATCTGTATGAGTTTTCTAAGACAGTAGGTTTTTTTCGGTAGCCCAACACAATATTGGGTTGTGTGGTGAGGCATTCTCATACGAATTCTGTGAAACTACGACAAGCCAGCTTTGACAAAACAACACAAACCCAATTAGAAAGCAGTTAAAATAGCACGGTTGCATCAACAAATGTGTTTTACAGCACTTTTGCATTTGCTAATTTTATCAGGTAGCTATAGGGCTGGGTTGGGTGTGGGAGTTTGTTATTTTCCAACACGATAGACCATTAGTGACACTCCCCAGACTTTTGAGTTCTGACCCGCTGCAATACATACCTGAAGCAACGTAATAAAAACTCAGCAATATGTGCCTGTAACAACATAATAAAAACAAACTACACCTGTGTCCACTGCATGAATACTCCAGCGATGGACCTGAGGGAGTTGTCTACTACTTTCAACCTACTCTACCAAAACCAATAAGTGATAATCCAAAAAGGGATTATTCAAACACACACACTCATTCAAAGGGTTGTTATACAATCAGTACTCTTTTATAATGAGTGCGGGTCCTTCAGCATGGCTGCTGTTGGTTTGCTTATATCTGTGGATCTTTGTTTTGTACTAGTGTAAGTGCTTCAGTCTGGAACAGCTCTGTAGTGTTCACGGTAATAGCAGCCATGACAATGAAAGAGATTTCACTTCATACAGGAGCCTGCATTTTTGATCAGTGCTTTCAATTTGTAACATCAGATCTGCTGGCTATCACTGGATGTCAGGGCTGTACAGTGCGACATATATGACGCACGTGCTACGAAAAAATTGGTCTGTGCGATGAATAAATTTACCACTGTAGCACGCGTGCGATACAGTTTTGCATGTTCATAACACAGCCGCTTAATAGTGTGAAGTGATTTCTTGTGCTTGTTTGTGTGTGTGAGATTGATTATACTTGGTAGTTAGGGGTGTACATTCTTCAAAAATAACTTTTATGTTCAACAGACGAAATAAACTAATTCAGGTTTAAAACAACTTAAGTAAATGATGGTATAAAAATGAAACACTATTGAAAGACAGATGACAGAATTTTCATTTTTGGTGAACTATTCTTTTAATGTTAATAAAACAACAAAACACAGAAAAAAAAGTATAATTGATTTATGTAGTGTATATAGTGTTTTATTTTAATATTTGTTCATTCAATTTCTTGAATTTTACTGCTAAATACTGTACCTGAAAAATAAAGCCCTGTTTGTTTTATTTGTATATTATGTGTATTTGTAATGTATATCTTTGTTCTTATTGTCTAATAACAAATAAAATAATGACAAAGATTTTTATCTTTGCTCACTTTGGCCTAAATGTCTGCCATTCTTTTTTATTTTATATTTTGTTAAGGTGTAAGAGGTGTTATGTTTCTGCACTCTTCCGTTTTTAGCAAATTAAGAAAACTTTGTCTAAAAACAATTTTTTGTATTTTTTGTGCTCTGTATGGAACATCAGTGCCTGTTTAAGTGATGAACTCCATGTGTTTGTTTTCAGACATGATAACAGACGTTTTATACTTGTGCTACAACTTTTTGGCCTGTGCTACAAAACTTTCAACCTCTGTAGCACCAGTGCTATGTGAAAAAAAAGTTAACGTACAGCCCTGGATGTTGTTTTTGAATGCTGGTCTGAGATGATGGTTTCCCACTAGGCTTCTTAAATAGCTTCTTAAAAAGCCAAAAATGAAAATTCAGTGTAATTTTATTCCAAACCCATGAGACTTTCTTTAAATTATGATATTTATATGAAACCGGATAGATTTATTTTGCTTTACTTCCATTGAAAGTCTATTCCACCAAAATTCAAGAAGACGCTGTGAACATAATCTACAGTATATGAATCAAGCTGTTCACGAAAAGTCAAGAGAAACGGTCACTTTATATGATGAGAAGATGTAATTTAGGCTTTTAGTCACGTATTAAGAGCACATTAAATATGAAACAAGGCCAGTTCCATCCAAGTACCGGCCCACATTTCTGCTTTTTGAATTTCCTGTTCAGTGATACATCCGATTAAAAAAATGAAATGTTTTGCGAAAAGCAGTTTGTGTTGACTTTAACCAGCACAATGTCCTAGGTCACGGGTGTCCAATTCCGCTCATGAAGGGCCATTGCAATGCTGTGCAGAATTAGCCTTAACATACCTCGAAGATTCTAGTAATTTGGAAGATCTTATTTAGCTGGTTCATGTGTGTTTATTTAGGGCTGCAACTAAATTTTGTGTTAGGAGTGGACACCCCTGTCCTATATCCACCAAACCTCACCAGGGGCCTCATTTATAAAATGTGCGTATGCTAAAATCCACGGCAACGTTCATATTTATAAAAACTGTCTTTGACGTGGAAAAGTAGTTACCGCCACGTCAGGGTCTGATCAGGCGTACGCACTTTTCCTTGTGGCAAAGTCGGAATACTGCAGCTATTTGAACATCTAAACTGCAATAATAATAAAAGCGGTGTACGTGCAAGCACCGAATTCATCATAAACAACAAATATGCAGTGTAAGAGATTAATTGTGCAGTGTAGTAATATTTATTTTATTAACGGGAGTTTTTGCGAGATTAAACTGACCTTTTAAGTAGTCTAATGTTGAGAGTTCTTTACTCGCTTTCTGTACACAGTTTATTCCATGTTGTTGTTTTTTATTATTATTTTATTTTACAAGAGAACTTGTGAAGTCTTGATTTACTACTAATGCGTAAAATAGAAAAAAAAATGCATAAACGCATCTACGACTGTTTGTGTAGCCTATAAGAATAGGCCTATGTCGTGCAA
>NW_015631592.1:149328-150254 GCF_001515625.1 Sinocyclocheilus rhinocerous
AGCAGGCGTACACACTTTTCCTTGTGGCAAAGTCGGAGTACTGCAGCTATTTGAACATCTAAGCTGCAATAATAATAAAAGCGGTGTACCTTCAAGCACCGAATTCATCACAAACAACAAAGATGCGGTGTAAGAGATTAATTGTGCAGTGTAGTCAGATTTTTTATTAACGGGAGTTTTTGCGAGATTAAACTGACCTTTTTAGTAGCCTAATGTTGAGAGTTCTTTACTTGCTTTCTGTACACAGTTTATTCCATGTAGTTTTTTTTATAATTTTATTTTACAAGAGAACTTGTGAAGTCTTGATTTACTACTAATGCGTAAAATAGAAAAAAAAATTTTTATAAATGCATCTCCGACTGTTTTGTCTGTGTAGCCTATAAGAATAGGCCTATGTTGTGCAATAACAGTTTTAATATATTCTATTCAATAACATTGTTATCTGTTTTTTTTATTTTTATTTATAACATCTGCTGCTTTGCTTCTGTGAAAATGAATAGAGACATCAGCCTTAAACTTTGTTTTTGTCGTTTACATCAGTTATATTTGTATAAAATGCACTATATATTTTTGTGTCAGTACATTAATGGCACATTTGAGCAGCATTAGTAAACTGTGTAAATATAAAGAAATGCCTAATCACATGCAGGTTTTTCAGACCGGAGACCCTAATCGTGTAATAATTTATTTTATTATATGAAATTTTTCGTTTTTTCTTTCGATACTGTTTTTTAAAGTTTTGCAAGGATTTCGTGATACTAAACTTTTTATTAGTTGTCATAGCAAGTGATTTTAAAAGTAGGATGGCTCACTTTTTATAAGATGACTGAAAATGTTACTTGAATTCATAGTTTATTCTTACTTTTGGAAACCTAATTGTTTTATAACTACTACTACTACTACTACTACTATTATTATTATTATTT
>NW_015631592.1:150937-158615 GCF_001515625.1 Sinocyclocheilus rhinocerous
GGCACACGCATGTGTTTTTGTGCGCACGTTCGTTTTCTCTGAATCGCACTTACGCACTTTTGAGAAATGATCTTAGAACAAATTTAGGACGGTTTATACGCAACATTTTATAAATGAGGCCCCAGAACATCACCAATAACTGTATCTCTTCCAAAAAAAAAAGGGATGTTACAGTCCTTGCTACTTTTCAGAAAGACTTGCAGTATACTGAGTGACTTTATGAGGTAAGGCCAATTTTAGCTGTAAAATCACACAGCTCTTGTCTGCTGACTCAAGTTTTCCGTCACTTCCTACAAGCTCCTTGAATATCAACAATGGCACACTTACGAACTGGAAAGAGTGTGACACAGTGCCAAGCATCCTGAAAAGGGAAATACAACAAGGCAAACGTTTTGTCGTGTGAAGCCCTCATAAATATTCAATAAGGACGTGACAGTTGGATGGTGCTGGCAGCGATGACTGCTATCTCATGGAGACTGTAGTAGTTCAGATCAATTAATTCTGCCTTCAAACTGCTGTTTGGCAGCAATGCTCTCTGCCTGTGCATGTTGCTGGATATGCCATAATAACATTCCACTTCAATGTCCTAAAAAAGTAAAAGTTCATTTTAAAAAGTACTAAAATCAAGTTCAAGGTGGTTTCATTTTGTCAGAGCAATTTCCTGGCAGTCTTTCAATAACAATTTATTATAAACTACAGTTAAAAGTTAAAAGGTATGTGATTTTTACATTCCCCTAGTTATTAATTTTCATATGTAGCCAATTTTCCTCATGAAAAGCTTAGTTTTTTTTCCTCCTTGCATGTCTGAGAGATCCCTAGTATTATACTGTAGTTCAAGATGATCACAATATATCAGACTGTAAAGCTCTGTTAAAAAAAAAAAAAACAAGCTCTCTTGCTGTCTGCTGTCATATGAAGTTGTCTTCTAAGGCATCATCTTGTCCTAAACTGAACCTCATTAGTAAGTGATTTGAAACATTTTGGATAGACAGGAACTCCATGCACCACACAGATAGTGTGTCTTGTGAGAAGTGCATGACAGACTCCATTCACAGTTGATTCCAAAAGAGTTTGACATTGTTAACTCAATACTACTAAAATAAACATAAAAATGTGTATCACGTAAAATATTGGTAAAATATGTTGCAATTCATTTACATTAAACATTTCCTGACTCATCTAGAATCCTCAATGGATTTTAATTTTATTGTATTATTATTATTTTTTTTTTTAGTGAGGTTGTTGTAATAAATGTGTAATAACTGTGTAATAAATATGCAATATAGCTTGAATGCAATTGCAATGTATTTTGTCTTTAGGATACAATCAGTGCTGCCTTTCAAACTATCAAAAGGATGTGTCTACAAAGCAATATAATTGTGTTGCCTTTAACAGTCTTCACATTGTCAGCACCCCTATGCTGTCTTAAAATGCTGTCTATTATAGAAAGCTTACTAAAGATTAAAAATCTGCAGTCTCACAAGACAATTCATATTTATCTTTGTCAAAGGAAAAAAAAATGATGTGGTGTCATGCAGAAGCTAGCAGGTTTGTTCCCTGCAAGGTGTGAGGCATAAGCTGTTATCCTTGTGCCCTTTAAAGACACTTAACCCCATTTTACTCCAGGGGGATTGACCCTATAACAAGTGTGCTGGAAGTCACTTTGGATAAAAGCATCCACTAAATGACTGCTTGCAAAATTGGAATGTTTATCCAGTTTTATCAGGATCAACATTAATAGAGAAGTAAAAATACACAGTTGCACTGTTATAACTGCTGTCTTGATTATAGTACTGGTTGCGATTTGGGTAATATAGACATCAACTCATATTATGAATGTGTCAGTGATATTCAAATTTCAGTGTTTTATGTCAAGGCCTATAAATGTCCAATGAAAAGTGCACTGCTGTCATTATCACTGCCGAGCTGTTTCACTGTTGCCAATTAAAATGTAATGATCAACCCATATACCTTGTCTTCTGTAAGAAATAGCTAGCTGTTTAATTTATATTCTCCATATGGCATCCTAACGTGGGAATCCATCAAAAAACAGATGACGCCATAAACACGATAGACACAACATTTATTTGAGTTCATTATATATGCACAACTATAAGGCTTATATTAGTGAGACAATGAAATCTGGCATGTTTGAAACTAGATTCTTTTTTTTATCTATATCTTAATTTGTTCCTTTATTTAATATTTTTTGTTAGAAAGCAGTACTGTGACCATGTTTCTCACAAGATTTCAAATGATTCAAAACAATTGTACAGTTCAACAAAGAGAAACATGTTCTTTCCAACACGGCATCACAAAAACAATATATATATATGTGTGTGTGTGTGTGTGTATTTTAGAGTATATTACATTTTATTTATTCTTTTTTCTTCTTTGCAATGCACAATAAGACCAGGAACATAATAAGAAAGCACTGTAGATGGGATCAATTTTGATTTCATGTTTTGTTTAAATTCTGTGCTGTTGAAATTTAAGGCAAATATGGACATATACTTGTACAGTAAAATCTACTTTTTTTCTGTGATACAAGTGAAAATATTAGGTGCAATTAACATCCTCAGTTAAAATTGCTCTGTGTCTGGAGCTCCTCAAAGATAATTTATTTGGCAGAGAATTGTCAGCATGAGACTAAGACTCCAATGTGAAAATGTCAGATGAGAGGCAGCGAAAGGTAATTAAACAGACACTGAGAAGCCTTGTTTTGGGACTGTGGGACAGCTGACCCTCGGTAAATCCTCCTCCTTTCCCTGTAGAATCATTTGCAGCTAAAAATCTAGCTCACAACAAGAGAGGTGGTTGATTGGGCTGGGGTGACGATTAGTGCTGTTGCATATGGGCAAGTTTTGCCGTTGCACAGCATGTGCTGCAGGCAGAATTCTAATGCGGTCATCAATAACCCCAAACAGCTGCTCAGAAAGAAACACTCATGTGAGTGAATGCCATGATGGAACACTTCCTGAGAGAAAAAAAGGGGCTAAATTGATAAATTCAACATTTATTCATTGCCAGTTCTTTTAGATTAGTTTAAACCGCCTATGTTAGTGTTTATGCTCTGTCAGACTATTCATTTTGACTGGCCTGAAAAGGTTAATGTCTTTTCTGTTTCTGCCTAATCTAATGCTTTTTATGTTTTTTTTCTGAACAACTAAGATGACGCACATAAAAATGGACCCATTGCCAGAGTTATGCATCTTGCAACCCAGACTCATTGGAACAATGTGCCTGTTGCAACATTTCTGCAAAATGAACATGAAGTGAAACATCCAGTGAGTGTCTGAACATGAATGTGAAAACATTTTATGCTGGTTATTTGCAGCAGTTCAGAAATTTGTGAGCCTCTGGGCTTAACTTGGGTCCAGGAGCCTTCTCTGGGCTAGACATGGGAACAGGAACTTTCTCTGGGCTATACATAGGAACAGGAACTTTCTCGGGGCTAAACTCGGGGACTGGAGCCCTCTGTCTGCTGGACTGGGAAACGGGAGCCCACTCAGGCCTGGACAGGACAAGTCGGCCTCCAGCTCTGTTTCCCATTCTATAAGGTCCCCCTCGAAGTCCAGCAGTCCCAGCTGTATACTCAGCTCACCCTCAGCCGCGGTGCAATGGGCGGAGCTCCACTCCGCGCTCTCCCTCGTGGCGGGCTCTGTTGCCGGCTCTCGCACCTTGACTGACGTCACTTGCAGCTCTGGCTCCGTGGCGATCCGTTGCTCTGTCGCTCCATCCGGCAACGGCTCGTCGGCCGTGGTGAGCTCAGGCTCTTCGTCAGCGGTGGACTCGGGCATGCGCTCCGTGCAGCGGGGAGATGGTGGGCTGGGCACTGTGTCAGGAGTGAATCCGGCGAGATCATTCACGGGGCAGATGGTGAATGGCGATCCATTTCTGGCCAGAATCCACGAAGGCGGCGAAATCTGCTCGAGGACCATCCTCGGACGACGGCGCTCTGCACGCGGTGTTCAGGCTGGCGTCATAGAACGTGCAGAGTGCGTCGTCCGGATGGCTGGTGAGTTCGGCGAGGGCCAGAAACAGTCTGGCATGGCCCTCGAGCGATCGTTCCCCCTGCTCCAGCAGGAGGAGGAGGTATTCAGGACGGGCGAGAGGATCCATGGGCACAATGGAAACAAAAAAACACTGGGTAAAAACGGAAACAAAAACGGAGGGAACACACAAACCGCTACTGTGAGGAGCACGGAGCGTGGAACGAGGAGACGTGGAGTAGACTTCACAAAAACAGACTTTAATAAACATCCAACGGAACTAGGACCACACACACACGTAGCGGGGAAAGATGAACATTCAATACCAGACAAACCCAGAACGCAAAGGCAAAGACTTAAATACAGGGGATGATTGGGGAAACACAGGTGCATGGGATCATAATCAAACTAATTAGACTGAACAAGGACAGGAACATGACCAAATAAGGGAAACCAGGAACAGGAACAGAAACAGGGGCAAAACAGGTCCATGATCCTGTCCGCTCTAAACTAAACTCTCTATTTATGAAATGCAATGTGTTTATTGAAGCTACCAATGCTACATGTATACCGGGTGGGCTACCAAACAAGTTTACTACATCAAAAAAGCCATACATATGGATCAGGTTATTTTAAATGTCAAAATGTACCATTTTATTCATGATTTGTGTTAAAAAATTATAGAAGTTGGAGTTATATTGCCAATATAATTAAATTCAGCTGTTAACTGTAGCAAATTTTATTTATAGACATGTTTTTTGAATTTAGCAAAAATGTAGGTAGGGGGACGCTTTTCAATTGAGCCTATGTTGGCTTATTGAGCTGTCACACTGTAGGATCTCTGTCTTCGAACGGACCCACTTACACTATTGAGTCACACATGAAACAATCACATTCCATTGAGACAAACTGAGGTACCCCTATGCAACCAGCTGCGGTCGTAAAACTCATGCAGGGTCAGTGAAGGGTTGAAGAAAATTAATGATTAATTCCCTTACAAATGAGTTAATTTCATTACAACACACACGCACACACACATACACATAACTCACAAGTCATGTGATCTTGTCCTACTAGTTCAAAGACAGCCAAAAGTTGAGAAAGTTTTGCATGAACATTCGCATCCATTGACAAGTAAGAACTTCAGACGGGCAGTTCAGTTGTGTTTTCTGAAGTCTAGTTGTGCTTGATTTCAAACTGACCTGGCTTTTTCCACATCATCTATTCTAAACTCATCTGATGCATTTCTATCAGTCAAACTCTCCTGTATGTAGCCACCGTTACAGTGCTGTAGTCATCCATGTATGGGGGCGTTTGATGCATCTTGAAAGAGTTTTGATAGTTTACCTGCTATTTCAGTTTTTATCAGCTGTGGCCATATGGTTTTCCTCTATGGGCGCAGTCTGGCTTGTCGATAAAAGGGGTTCCTTTTCCTTTAGATGTATGACTTTTAACCTATAACTCAAGAGTTGTCTTTAACTTGATCTTTACCCTGTTGTTGTTCTTCTTCTGCAACCCTCCATCTTCAATGTAGCTTGTACTTCTAGCTGGCTTGCTATTTTTAGAGATTAAATTGACAATTTGGCTATGGATGAACTCCAAAACATGGTTGTGATTCTAATGCAAAATATGACACTTCCATTAAACATATTGATGTTGAAATATACTACTTATAAATAAATAAATACATACATAAACAAACAAACAAACAAACAAATAAATAAACAAAAGATGCTAAATGAAATATACTGGACTGTAGCACAGTAGTACAATAAATGGAATAGATTGAGCAACAAACACAGACATACAAACAAACCCAGAACACCAATCACGGTCATTATGTCCCATTTTAACCCCTGCGTGTCTTTCTCTCAGCCTTTCTCTCTCTCTCTCTCTCTTTCTTTCATCCTTCACTCTTCACATCGTCCAGTTTCTAGTTGGAAATGGTGGCTATGAGATACAGGTGCAGCTGCTCTTGCCAGGTCCCAACGGTCACTTTACTTGTGAATGAGCCGAGATAGAAAATAACCCCAGAGTGCTTGTCATTACCCGTTTATGTCCCCGCCAACTTCTCTCACTCTTTCCATTCGTCATTTGATTGGAACACCTTAAGAACTGCCTATTGTTCATTGTCTGTTGTCACTGTCCATATATTTTGATAACATTGTTGATTGGGTCAGTGTGATCTAGAAGACATATGGCGTTATATCTACTTATAAGAGCTAATCTTTGCCTGACTGTGGCTTTGGATGAATTCTTGTGCCAAATAGCTTCCCTCCACACAGGCCTCGGGACATTGTGTTCTGTTCCTGTTGTGAGAGTGACCCTCTGCCTGAGAACCATCTGAGGCACTCCCAACTTGGACAGATGTTCCTTGGACTCATTATTCAAAGCTGTACAACAGATGGAGGATATTCATAAAACAGTATTTCAGATGAGGTTTCAGATCCTCGTGCTGCACTTCAAAATCTGTCACCTGAGAATTCCACACTTTCATACACATACTGTAGTAAGCCATCCAAGCTGTTTACTGGTAGACATTATAATTGTAGTATCAATATTTTGAAACGTATCCTCCCTGAAAACTTGTGCCTCTACCTATATTTTCACAAAATATATACAAATCACTGCAGTTTCCAGTTGAAATTAATACTTGTGACAGTAAAACATACACAACCTTTATTCCTTTTCAGACAAATTATAAATAAAGGGGCATATTAACAATAATAAAGACTTATTTCCATGCTATGTTATAACCTCAAAATACTTTTTGTCATAGTGCATGATTTCTAAATTAATGCATTTTAATGTTTGCATCACATAACCAGCTCCATATATATGGATTTTTGACATAGTAAACTTGCTCGGTAGCCCACCTGGTACAAGTATTACATTTGCGACAAGAAGCACTCAAGTGCAATCTTGTGAAACACAAGTGATAATAAAATAACTCAAATAATAAAATAGCATGTTTCCTTCAACAAATGCATTTTTTGCCAGATTCACTTTCATCTCTCTTGGATAAAACTAAACTGCAACTTTGCAGAAACATCACCACAGACATGTTTTACAATGAGCCTGGGTTGACATTTCATAAATTATCAACCGCTTCATAGTCTCAGCCTCAGATTGTCAGACTCTGTTCCATGTTTCGTGTGTGTCCTGCTCCCCATGTGCCTTCCCATGCCCTTATTTGGTTTGTTTCCTGTTCCTCCCCTGATTAAGTTGATTTCTTCCCAGGTGTGTCCCTTGATGTGTCATGGCTCCCAGGTGTGTCTCGTCATCCCCTCCTCCTGTGTGTGTGTATATAAAGTGTTCCCAGCCCCTAATTCTCTGTCCGATGTTGAAGGTCTTCCTGAGTTCGTCTCCCTTGGTCCGTGCAAATAAAGTCCTGTTAAGTATTCTCCAGCGTCTCCTCGTTCCTCGTGTGTGTGCACCCCGTGACACAGATGACACCGTTGTTTTCTTTTCTTTTTTTTTTTTTGCAGATATGGTTTAAATTCAAGATTTACCTCCCTGTTAAGTTCAGCTCCAAGCTTAACCCTCATGTGGTGTTCGGGTCCTTTTTGCTCTGAAAAATTTTTCTTTTTCCCGAAAATACTAGCTAATGTTATCGCATTGGACTGAAATTTTGTGACTATTTAATCGTAGGCCTCATTTATCTGAAAGTAGGCACCTCATTGTTT
>NW_015631593.1:0-950 GCF_001515625.1 Sinocyclocheilus rhinocerous
GTTAGGTAGGTTATTCCAGAGTTTGGGCGCTAAATAGGCAAAGGAATTCTAGGATATTCTAGGTATTATCAAATTGCCAGAATTTTGACAACGCAGCAGACGTGGAGGACTATAATGCAATAAGAGCTCGTTCAAATACTGAGGTGCTAAACCATTCAGGGCTTTATAAGCAATAAGCAAGATTTTAAAATCTATACGATATTTAATAGGGAGCCAGAGCAGTGTTGACAGAACCAGGTTAATATGGTCATACTTCCTGGTTCTAGTAAGACAGAACCGGGCTAATATGGTCATACTTCCTTGTTCTAGTAAGAACTCTAGCTGCTGCATTTTGGACCAGCTGGAGTTTGTTTATTAAGCAACCCAGTCTCATTGGAAATATGCGACTCTGCCTACATTTTTGCAAAACCTCAAATACGTTAACTGTAAGCTGAATATATAATAAGATATCAAAAGCATAAAGAAATAGTTTTTCAAGAATGACTTTACGTTTCAGTCAGGTGGTTTTGTTATGCACTCTGTGAAACGTACGTTTACTAGTGGACACACCCACTTCAATTGTCCCTGGTAAATAAAATATTATAAATTGACCCTATAATCTCAATTGATATGTTCTTTTGTTTTCAGTAAGCTTGCTTCTCTGCAATTTAGAAAATTTCTCTCATATTTGCAATTACCATGCCTACCAGAAATTAGTAGGCCTATTTAAAATAATAAAGTTTAAATAATTAATTGTTTTTTTTCAGTGAACATGCCTACTTATATTATGACGCTGCATTGCCAGAAACCATACCATAAAAAGAGATAAGTTGTAGATGTGTAGAAGTGTAATTTTGTTGTCAGTAACAACAGTATGGATAAAGTCTTTGTGAAGTTTTTTTAAAGAAGTGTTTTTCTGTTTTTTTTTTCTAATAAAGGCCTATTAAAATTTATGTTATAGCTGTAATACC
>NW_015631594.1:0-1511 GCF_001515625.1 Sinocyclocheilus rhinocerous
GTTAGAAGACAGATAACCATTATCGGGCCAAATTTAAACCTTCTACCTGTTAACCTGTTTCCAACCTTGTTTTATCTGAACAGGTCTAAATGAATTAAACTGAAACAATCTAAGCTAGACTTGTTTAGAAAAATACAGTATGTAGTTGCCTTATGTTAGAGATTTATTGTTTGACAAATATTTTAACATAACATTTTTATTCATGTTTTATTGTGACACAGAACTAGGTTTTGAAGCATGTTTTGGGTGAGTTATTACATTTTGCAGATATGAGTTGTGATGTCTCATTAAACCGTTGTGACAATTGCACAGTTTAGAGAATGTTAATTAAAAAAACATTTAGTAACTTTTATTGAAGTAGGCTAGTCTTGTTTTAAACATTTGAAAGTTTTCAGTGTCTATAATTACTATTTATGATTGCTTTCTCATTTAAAATTCCTTCATATGTGGATTAAATAGCCTACTCCTGCTTATTCCTTAAGCAAACCTGTTGCATAATGTAGCGCTTGTTTGCCTGTTTAATCAAAATCCTTATTTGGTGACGGAAGTGCACACCCTCTGGGTGCAACATTGGTTTAAAGCTTTCCAGAGGGCTTGGCCTAAGTTTGTATCCTATGTTTGGAAAGTAGGTCGGTTGGGAGGCTCTTGTCGGTCAAACACGATTTGAGAAGAGGTGAAATGACCAAATTTGACAATGTTGAGGGAGAAACATCTACATGCACACAAAAAGCATATACTTTTATGATAGGCCTACTAATGTTACACTCAAAAGACAAATCATGTAAAGTATTTATTATGCATATCTATATGTTAAAGAGCTACATTATGGTATATTATGGTCAATTTATTCATAAATGACTAAATATATGATAGATAGATAGATAGATAGATAGATAGATAGATGCAAGCTTTCGACACATTCTCATACTTGAGCCAATTTGAAGTTACTTCACAAGCGCCACCTGTTGCGTAAAAATAACACTACACTCAATGTAGTTACAGAGTTACAGAAAATATCATTTCAAAGATATCACAGTGAGGCAGACATTAATTTTTCCGTTTGGATATTGATGACAGGCAGATTTAAATTTTTCAGTATATTGTGGGATACACTCGCTTAAGAATAAAACATCAACATATTTCTTTTTTTATTCATTAGTACTATGTGTTACTGGGAGCTCAAAGTGTTTTGTATTTTACAGTTCCTCACAAAAATTGCTTCTCAGCCAAAGCCTTTCAGAGAGTTAGCAATTACAGGGATGAAAATGTATTAAAAATTGGGACAGCTGCAGTGAGAGGTAACCAATATTTTACTCCACCATCTGCTCTCCATTATAAAATTTGTGAAATAGGTCAGCAACAAGATGATAGATGATAATTGTTTCGCCATTTTACCCTATTGTCATCTTGTGGTGATGAGAAATTTTAGGAACTCTGAGTCGCACAGAGGTGGCATTGAGCTAATCCCCCTTGGGAAGAATATGTTACAGAATAAAAAATTGTAGTGTCTC
>NW_015631595.1:0-155 GCF_001515625.1 Sinocyclocheilus rhinocerous
GGCTGATGGAAATTTAGCTTAGCATCACAGAAATAAATTATATTTTAAAGGATATTAAATTAGAAGCCGTTATTTTATATTGTAATAGCATTTTGCAAGATTACGTTTTTTTTCTGTATTTTTGATCAAATAAATGCAGCCTTGATGAGCAGAAG
>NW_015631595.1:171-488 GCF_001515625.1 Sinocyclocheilus rhinocerous
ATGCAGCCTTGATGAGCAGAAGAGACTTCTTTAAAAAACATTACAAGTCTTACTGATCCCAAACTTTTGAACAACAGTGCATTTAAAATGGTGAAATATATAATATAATATTTAAAACAGTGAAATAAAACGTAAAAGATCATCAGACGAATTTGGGCCAATAGAAAAGTTTAATAACTAAAATGACAGCATTTAAAATGTGTGTGACAACTTGCCCCCACCTGCCATTTATGAGAATAACCTTTGTCCAGAGAGCAGTTCTACCTTTGATTTCAAACCTACCTTTATTATATGTGACCCTGGAGCACAAAAGCAGT
>NW_015631596.1:0-971 GCF_001515625.1 Sinocyclocheilus rhinocerous
CTACCCCTGCATCCCCAGACATGAACTGCAAACACGCTGAATGCATTGAGAACGCGTGAATCTCGCTTGCGCGCTTTGCCGAAGCCAAAGCTAACAGCAGTGCCATCTTAAATGACAATATTTTGAAATCAACCTTGTCCAGCGGCTCAAATGGGGACATGGAAAGAGCATCAAGCACCAATCCCAAGTCCCATGAGGGGGAAAGCGGTTTTGAAACTGGCAAAGCGTGGTGCGCGCCCTGAGGGGGAAAGCGGTTTTGAAACTGGCAAAGCGCGGCGCGCGCCCTTCATGAACCAGCATACCAAAGGATGCTGCCCCACAGTTTTGTTATCAAAACCGATGTGACAAGCAGATATAGCAGCTAGAAACACTTTTATTGTTGAAAACGCTTTCCCTTGGTCTATCAAATCCTGAAGAAATGATAGAACGACTGCCACTGAACACTGAAAGGGAATCTCGTATTTAGTTGCGCACCAACGCTCAAACATGCCCCATTTGCATTCATACAGAGACCTAGTCGATGAAGCTCTAGCATTTTGTATGGTTCTAATCACGCTGTCAGACAGACCGGTTGTATTTAAATTGAACCACTCACAGGCCAGGCCCATAGTGCCAGGCATTCTGGATGAGGATGAAAAATCTCCCCCTCTGCTTGTGACAAAAGATCTCTGCGCAGCGGGAGAGACCACGGGTCTTCGTACAGCATATGTATGATCTCCGCTAGCCAATATTTCCCTGGCCACCTCGGAGCTATTAATATCAATTTCAGTCCCTCCTCCCTCACTCTGTAAAGTGTTGAATTTCAGTCCCTCCTCCCCACTCTGTAAAGTGTTGGGGATATTAACGCTATCGGTGGTGAACGGTTTGTCCTTCCAGGTCACTGCAACCTCCTCCAGGAGCTCTGGGAACACAGGAAGGAGCTGCCATGCTGCCCGTTTCGCTCTCGGCAGCCTCTTGCCCTCGTAGCGAGA
>NW_015631597.1:0-506 GCF_001515625.1 Sinocyclocheilus rhinocerous
ATTATACGAATTCTACTAATAAGAACAATATAAAAACGCACTAATAAGCTACTGGATTCATGATTTTTAATCAGGTTGTGTGCGTTTGCTCGAACTGATTAGCTGAAATCTAAACGGGGACGATAATAGGTGAGCACCAGCCAATGAGATTGTCGTTTGCGCATTAGTTCCGCCTACTACAGGAAAACCCGGCAGTTCTTAAAAGCTGAAGAATTCCAAAGGAACTCCGTTATTTTTACAGGAAAATACAACAAAGAATATCGTTTACATGCATCACATCAATTCTGCATGTTATGTAAGACTCTCGCTCACTCTTTGCGCGTGTGAGAGAAAGCGACTGCGAGTCGTGCGCCTTCACACTAGAGTTTACGTTACACCAAATACACAAACACAGGTGCGCTGCGCATCCATTCAAATGAACTGAAAAATATCACAGATGACAAATACAGTGCGCTGCTATCTGTGCTAATCATATACTCAGCCTCCAACTCCCACACTGGCGAGTA
>NW_015631598.1:0-548 GCF_001515625.1 Sinocyclocheilus rhinocerous
TAATGAGCAGTGTTTCCAGAATGTCTTCCCATCATTGCTGTGATCAGTTATGTTTTGCATCATCAAACAAACGTCTTTGTTAAAGTTTTATAATTTGATTACAGCATTTTTTGAATATAGAATGTAGAAAAATAAAACAGATTTCATAGAGCCTTATTACTGTTAAAGTTCTAAAAATTATTAGGGTTGATACAATTTTATGAATTCAACCGATTTTACTTGCTTTTTGGTGATTCAAATTAACTATTAACTATTACAATAGAATGCATATATAATGGCTTTCATGTAATCCTATTTTGGCTCAAATTTACACATTTGATTTTTTGATAGCATCCAGGTGGTAGAGAAAAATCACAAGCAGCAGGCAACAAAAGCTTTTTTGCAAATACTGCAAATTCATTCTTTACAATAAGAAAGTACATTAGGGGTGTAATGGTTCTTGAAAACAAAACAAACCGTACAGTTTAAGTACGCATTTGCTCAGCTAGTGCACCTGTATGCCTCTGCTTCTCTGTAGATTCACCTGCATGTCGTAACTGATAACTGAT
>NW_015631599.1:0-619 GCF_001515625.1 Sinocyclocheilus rhinocerous
TCTCTCGTCTTTCGGCTGTGGGTATATCTGGTACTGCTCTTTCCTAGCTCCGTTCATACCTATGTGACATACAGTTTTACATTTCTGCTTGGGATTTTAGATCCCCTACTGCCCCCCTGAAACAAGGCGTCCCCCAGGGTTCCGTTCTTGGGCCTTTGTTGTTTATTATTTATATTTTACCATTGGGTCAGATACAGCGTCATGGCTTTAGCTATCATTTTTATGCTGATGACATTCAAATTTACACGTCATGCAGGCCTGCCCTATCCACCCAAATTGATAAAATTTCTGTTTGCGTGCAGGATATAAAAACATGGCTTAACTCTAATTTTCAGAAACTTAATATGGATAAATCTGAGATCATCATTATTGGTAAATATGGATGAAATTGAGATCATTATTATTGGTACCCGATCACTTATCACCAAAGTTCCTGCTGACTTTACTTGCAATATCACTGGCACTCTAATTGCTCCATCTAGTATCAGTCGAAATATGTGTTATGTTTGACTCCTCTCTTTCATTTCAGTCTTATATTAACTCTCTCTCTAAATCAGCATTCTTTAATTTACGTCGAATTGTCCAGCTCCGTCCTTTCATTAGTGCCAACGATGCAGAA
>NW_015631600.1:0-573 GCF_001515625.1 Sinocyclocheilus rhinocerous
GCACAAATTCCGAGTATGGGAATAGAATAGAATAGAAATAGAATTAAAAAAATTAAGTGAAAAAAGTGAAAAGAAATCAGAGACAGATTAACAAAATGCTATTAAATAAATTAAAAAACACACACACAGCCAGAAAGTTTTGCATCAGTTAATAACAATAAAACTATTAAAGGTCCCATATTTTACACCTTTCTGGAGTTTTATTTTAGGTTTTGATATCCTTAAGAATATATATTTGCGGTATAAGTACCAAAAACCATCTCAATATATTTTTACAGCTCCTTTCTCATGAGCTCTGCTGAGAACAGGTCGATTTTGGCCTGTCTAATTAATATTCATGAGCCTCTCTTCTGATTGGCCTGTTGTTTTCTGAGTGACGCATGGCCAGGCCAACCACAGGTAACTAGGGTCAGCCGACGTCACAGCGCTAGCTGGAGGCAGCAAAACAAAGGGGAAACTGGAGGCGGCCCATTCAAAAGGCAACAAAACAAAGGGGAAAACTGGAGGCGGCCCATTCAAACCAGCACCGATTCGGCTACATAAGGAGCTTAAAATATCATCTTGTTGTGATGC
>NW_015631601.1:0-1149 GCF_001515625.1 Sinocyclocheilus rhinocerous
GTCCGATCAGAGTTGTGCTGTCCTTTCTGCAGCAGCAGTTGGAGCGAAAGCTGTCTCCCTCCACCCTTATGGTGTGCTCACACCAGACGCGAAGCGAATATGCACATCGCGTCACTCGCTCTAGATTACTCACAGGATGTTTTTCGTGTCACTCGCGTGAATGAAAACAGCGCGATCAACCATGGTGGAGATAACGACTACAATCCCTGTTTTGTACCTGTTGTCAAAAAGTCCCAAATACAATGGAAAGCCAAACGCTGACGTGTCTGGGTTCACAGCACCATCCAGAGGAGGATGAATAACATTAGGATCCTGTATTAATGTGTGTGTTACATTTTACTACTGTATATATTCACTGATATTACTATTATTTTTATTATTGATAGCAGCATCTCTGTAGCCATGCTAATAAAATACAACTACCACTACAACTGATTTTAATTGTTTTCTATGCTCCAGACCTATATAATAACAAGAGGGCTGCAATAATGCTCTCTTCTATTGTCTGATTCAACTGGACGTGTCAAGAAACTCTTCGCTGATTGGCTTGCGCGAGAACGCGTAATGCGAATTTTCCGCTCGAGTTGAAATTTTTGAACTTGCGCGGAAGACTCTATTTAGGCGAATATTGTGCGTTTGCGGCAAACGCGTCGCGCATTTCGCGTCGCCCGGCGCGAATTCGCCTCTATTTGCGTCTTTGCATTTACTTTGTATGTAATCTACTCGCGCGAGTAATTACATTCGCGTCTGGTGTGAACACACCATTAAAGTCTACGTGGCTACGATTGCTGCCAACCACGACCCCGTGGAAGGGAAGTCGGTGGGGAAGCATGACCTGATCATCAGGTTCCTTAGGGGGGCGAGAAGGCTAAATCCTCCACGGCCCCCCTCTATACCCTCTTGGGACCTGTCTCTAGTGCTCAGAGCACTACATCAGGGCCCATTTGAGCCTTTGCAGACAGTCGAGCTGAAGTTTCTGTCAATGAAAATGCTGCTCCTGCTTGCATTGGCCTCCATCAAGAGGGTAGGGGACCTGCACGCATTTTTGGTCGATGATTCATGCCTAGAGTTTAGGCCGGCTGACTCCCAGGTAATCCTGAGGCACCGGCCCGGCTACGTGCCCAAGGTTCCTACTACCCCCTTCAGGGA
>NW_015631602.1:0-874 GCF_001515625.1 Sinocyclocheilus rhinocerous
GTCCTCAGTCACTCCGGCTCCGCCGCGGATCTCCGGATCTCCGCCACGGTCGCCAGAGCCCTCAGCTCCACCCTGGCCCCCCCGTCTCCGCCTCGGGCTCCTCCACCACCTGCTCTGCCGCCGCTGGTCGGCCCCCTAAAGTCAGCGGCCATTCCTCCTCCATGGCTCCTTCCTCCGTCGGCTCCAACGTGGGTCACCATCATGGCTGTGGCCTGGGTCCTGCTTGGCTCCTCCTGCTCCGGGCCCCTCCTGTCTCCTCCCTGGCTCCTCCCTCCTTCGTCGCCTCCCTGGTCTCTGTCTGCCAGCCCCCTCCTGGGTGTCCGTCCTCCTCCTGAGCCTCCTCCCTAGCTCCCACCTATGCCAATCTACGTGTTTTGGCTCAAGCTCCTTTTGTGGATTATCCTGTGTTTTCGTCATTAAAGACTGTGAATGCTACTCCGTGTCTCCTACGTTCTTCCCGCAGCAGCGTAACGTGACACCAGCGAAACAGAAAAGTATTGCCTCGTTTTTTAAAAAGGCAAATAAGGTAAGTTTATATATATATATATATTTTTTTTTTACATGCCCAGCCTATATGAAATGCCAATTGTCATCTTTCCCCCAGATGCCATTTAGCCATGTTTGTAATGGCCTTAAATTCTAAATGATTAGGGGCGGTTTCCCGGACAGAGATTAAGCCTAGTCCTAGACTAAAATGGCCCTTTAAACCAGATTAACAGAAGTCTGTTATGGTTTTAAGTAGTCTTAGACTTAGTCTAGTCCAGAGTTTAATAGGCTAATTTCCTGGAGGAAGACTTTTGCTACTTCAGGACTAAATTGAGGCTTAAAATAAACCTACCAGGAGGCAGGTTTAACTTCAGATTAACGTTGTGTT
>NW_015631603.1:0-790 GCF_001515625.1 Sinocyclocheilus rhinocerous
TTTTAGTGACGGTGTCAGCCGGGGGGTTGAACGACCACAGTTTTTTTTTAATACTTTATTTTAAGGGTTTTTCAAAAATAAACAGAACAGACAAACAACACTGTCTCGGACCACACAAGCGGAGAAAAAAATATATAATAATAATAAAGTAACTAAAAAATTATAATGATAATGACTCAAATCAACTAAATTTTTATTTATAAAGCACTTTCAAAACCATTAAAATAGACCAAAGTGCTGTCCATAAATAATAAATAATACTAAAATACATGCAAACATAAAATAACAACAAAACATAACATCAAGAAAAACATGCAGCCAATCCCTCACAATTCTCCGACCTAATCAAACGCCGAAAGCTTGATAAAATAAGTAGGTCTTCAAGTCCTTTTTAAAAATGTCCATGCTTGCCGAGGATTTTATAGAAAATGGTAACACATTCCAGAGAGTAGGAGCCGCAACAGAAAAAGTCTCCACTACGCCTCAACCGAGACCGTGGGACGGTTAGGAGCATATTCTGAGAGGAGCGCGGATGACGTTGAGACTGGTAAGACAATAAATATTTAGTTCAGTGGCCAAAAGTACTATAGTAAAAACCTGCAAAACAATCAGTCAAGGTGCCCAGAAAGATGTACAGCTTTAGCCTCAGAGGAGCCACTAGGGGCTGGTTGAACAGTTAACTTGTTCAAATGGCCCAGAAATGAACCCCAAAGAGCAGAAATGTTTTCAATGGAATTGGTTCTAAAGAAGTGTAACGAATCAGCTCATGAGGAAATATGAATAATTAATC
>NW_015631604.1:0-330 GCF_001515625.1 Sinocyclocheilus rhinocerous
AGAAGTGATTATATCAAGATTAAGACTTGGACATACTGGTTTAAAGTCAACCCTGTCTTTAATGGGAAAATGCATATCAGATAATTGTGAAGACTGTAATGTTCCAGAAAATGTGGAGCATATCATTATGAGGTGTAAAAAATATAATGCAGAAAGGAGGATCTTGCAAGATAAGATATATGAGTTGGAACAAGAATGGAGTTTGAAGGGGATTTTGGGGGCAGATGAGAAAATGTGGGAATGTAGCAAGGCTCTCTTTAATTTTCTTAAAGATACAGGGTTAGAGCACAGCATACAGGAAATGGGAATTTATAAAAAAAAAAAATTTTG
>NW_015631604.1:400-573 GCF_001515625.1 Sinocyclocheilus rhinocerous
GTTGCACCCCCCGGTACAGTAGGTGGCAGTATGCGCCTCAACAAGTTGGTTGCGACCCGCCAATAAAACCAGCGAGAGAGAGAAGAGAGGGGACTTTTATTTTGGTGTGGTGATGTGACGTCATAAGAGGCGCCGTGCTCCTGCATCTGTGATTCGGCTGAAGAAAGGTTTGT
>NW_015631605.1:0-467 GCF_001515625.1 Sinocyclocheilus rhinocerous
TGCATTATAAGTGAAGCGAGTAAAATTGTCCTTTTTTGCATATACGTGTCATTTTGAGTTACCTTTGCAAAAACAGGCTTTATAAAACACATTACCCCCAGAATTATATTTTACTATGTGCCATAAGCACTTTTCTTGATTATTGATTGAATTATGTTTCATTTTTATGTTTTTCTAAGTAGTAATATACAAAATGGCATAAGCGAATTGGACCAATTTCACATTTTGTGTTTTCCTACAATCAGTTTTATTCTTTCAGGATACAGAAGACTGAATACATTATAAAATAAATCTGGTCTATCACAATCTAAAATAGAATCCACATCCTCCAGCTTTATATCATTCCATTTATGTGCATTCAGTATTGGTATATACTGAATCAGAGCATCTCACCTCATCAGCTGAGCCATCCCCCCTGTATGCAGCAGCCTCTTGCTGCCAACATCTTTGCATCCCTGGACCAGAGC
>NW_015631606.1:0-544 GCF_001515625.1 Sinocyclocheilus rhinocerous
GCCATCCAACTACACAGACTATCAACACACTCTCAACAGGTAAATTATTTCTTTCTTAAAATGTAGAATTTGCATGAAAATTTTCAGTTAAAAATTATAACTTTCAAATGCTAATTGGTTTCCTATGTCTTTTCTCTTTTTAGTTTAAGAGAACATGTAAGTGTGACCAGCTCTATTCAGTTAAGGATACTCACCTCTTCTTCACTAAGTAAGTAACAAAGATATTGAAGTTTTGGTCCATTTTGTTAGATATTTGTCATTACTAGGGTTTATGCATAAACATACCCAGCTATCCCTTAACTTTTTATTACTTTTTCCTTTTAACATTGTGAAGTGCTCACATACTACTTTTGGCCTTCATAAACAATTGTTTTCACATAAACAAATGAAAGGAGACACATTGTATATCTAAACTCAATTGTGCATTTCAGATGATGTCACATCCTACAACCTCATCATATGCAGAGAGAAACTGCAATTCAATCCCACCAAAATACAGATAATGATTCACTTAAAGGCATCATAGAGGATTGTGAAGATATTT
>NW_015631607.1:0-162 GCF_001515625.1 Sinocyclocheilus rhinocerous
TTCTAGTTTATATACTTGCATACATTAGTAATTCATTTTGCACTAAATGCATAATACTTTTTATATATTATTATTATTACTATTAATCTTTTTCTTTCTGTTAATACATATGTGCACTATTTGTAAGCAGTCCAGCTGCAATTGCTTTGGCAATACAAATGT
>NW_015631607.1:252-1450 GCF_001515625.1 Sinocyclocheilus rhinocerous
TTGAGAGAGAGAGAGAGAGAGAGAGAGAGAGAGAGAGAGGCTGTGGTACACAAGTGGGTGTCACCTTACAGCATCAGTTCAGTGGTGAAGATTAGGACGTTCATTTTGCAGGAAACATATAAGGATTTTTTTATATATAAAAATGGGATGTCTGGAGTTCCTCAAAGACTTTTTCCTGGGTTTCTGGGACTATGAGACTCCAAAAGTAATGGTGGTGAAGGACAGGAAACTAGGAGTCATATACAGAGCCGTGCAGTTCCTGGTAATCACATATTTCATTTGGTAAGAATCTGCTAAAATTGATACTTTTAAATGGTGATAATTATAATGTTTATCATATTTGTCCCTGAGATAGACCAATGGAGAACACTGAAATTCAAAACTTGAGTAATTTCATGGTCTCTGAGTAATTAATTGCACTATAATTGTACTATATATATATATATATATATATTTAAATTTTTTGTAATTGGACTTTGTTTTGGACTTCAGCTGCATCTTGAAGAAGACAAAATATATGCAGAAGAAATGCAATAAAAATGTCAATATAGATACAAATCAGCGATACAGAGATTTATGTATAGATGAAATGTCAAATAACACTTAAACTTTAGCCATATCTGATTTATAGAATTTTTTCCCCACCTTCAACAATTTTGCTGTAAATGTATAGGTTTTCATCGTATTTTTTATATATATATATGAAGGTGTGTTTTGTTTTCACGATTTACACGTGTGGAGCATGGATGGATGCATTTATGTCATGTTTTATGTGTGCAGGCATGTATTTATCAGTCAGAAAGCATATCAGGAGACAGAGACGCATCCAGAGAGCTCGGTGTACACTGAGATGAGAGGTGTGGCCATGCTGGGAGACAGTGTTCAGGACACAACAGAATATGTCAGACCATCTGAGGTGAAGGCCCAAAAAACTAATTATAAACTATATAGAAAATCATTCAATTACATCGTCCTTATTTTACTCAAAAAAAGATTCCAAGGCAGACAAGATACCCTTTATTACTTAAGATACTGTAGACTGATTAAATCATATTTTCCCTGCTAGATCCTGATATATGTTCTTGCTCGGTCAACATTACAGTTGATTGTAAAATCATTCAAAACCCTGTATTTCTTAATGTACAGGGTGGTGATATCATCAGTACGATTCTTAGGAGAGAAGTGACGCACGATCAGA
>NW_015631608.1:0-1077 GCF_001515625.1 Sinocyclocheilus rhinocerous
ACTCCAGTAATTACTTATTTACAAATTATAAACTCTGATTATGACAAGTGTGGTACAAAAGCTTTGTTTATTAGAGGAACAATTGGTTAACTGGAAAATGTTACATCGCGACCATGCTTTTGGATGCCGTTCGAGCCCATATAGCCTACATTCACGCGGCTTTGTTCTGGTTTGCCGGTTGGTCACGAATTTCCACAAATTCAATAATATTTAGGCATTGTTTCTTTTCCTAAATCCTCACCGTCTAACCCTCTAATTTCGCAGGTTTATTTTATTGTCATTCACTTTTTATCAGTTTTCGCATCTAAGGGAAATGAAAGATTTCATGGCCATGAATTAAGAATTCGTTCGATGTATTAATTTGTTCCCTCATTTTAGTTAAATCATGGGTTAAGGAACAAAATGAATGAAACATGGACAGTGGCCACAAATTAATAAGTCGTAGGAACGAATTAACAAGTTGTAGGAATGAATAGCCAATCTGTCCTGTGTCCCACAGCCCTGCAAAGCACACCATATGAAACAATTATCTGGGGAAATGACTTAGTTACTATATTTCTATTGCTTTCCATGTTGAAGAACTTTGTGTTGCTTCTATTTTAATGTACTTTAAAAGTTTAAATCACATTAAAAGCTTAATTTGTCATTATGAACGAATGATGATGCATTTATATACCGTCACCGCCGCCCGCACGTGTTTTGCGCACGAGCCGCACGCAGCACAAAATTAAACGACTTAATCGACCATCGATAGCTTTAATCGATTGCATCTCTTATCGACAATTAATCGATCATTGATTAATCGTTGACATCCCTAATCCAGATGATATTTTATTGTTTGATTCATTATTGTGTCACATTTGGTGAAGACGCAGCATCAGATCTGAAAGTGCTGGATCTGAAGATGATCTACTTACTGTGAATGTTTTTTGTATGACTGTGTAGAGCAGATGATTGATTGAAACACTTCCCACATGCAGTGCAGTGATACGGTTTCTCTCCAGTGTGGATCCTCTCGTGCCGTTTTAAATGGTTTGCTGAAGTAAAAGTCTTTTCACACTCAAAGCACATGTACTC
>NW_015631609.1:0-1246 GCF_001515625.1 Sinocyclocheilus rhinocerous
TAACTAAATCTAAATAAAAATTAATAAACTATATTTATTTATTTAAACTTTAATTAAAATTAAATTGAAAATGGCAAATATAAAATTTAATAAAATAAAAAACATTTATTCAAAATATGAATAACAAATGATCAGATAATCAACCAATTTGGCACAGGTGTAACTCATTTAGCTAATCATTCTAACTAGCACAATACGTATATATGCAGCCTACTTACCTCTATCCTATGACAGTTTTCCGGCATTCGGTTTGCTCCTTTGGCCATTATATCACAGACTCAACTTTTTCTGTTCAACGACGAGACCTGTACTGGGGATTTTTCGGATCCTCCGTCGCAATCTGCCGGCCCTAGGATCACTCCTTCTCTGCCAGTCACCGCCGCCGAGCACCAGGCTTCATCACGGCCGCCGCTCTGCTCGACCAGCCACACGCTCTCCACAACGCCGAGGCTTAACCTCGCCTCCACCGGCGAGACTTCCAATTTCTTCCCCGACATCCTCGTATCATTCGGCCATACCAATAATTCATCTGATCGGAAAGTGGACAGTATTTAAGCCTGAGGCAAACGCTGATTAATTCCGACGAACCGTTCCCGCAGAGGGTAAACAAAGCAGATCTGTACGATCTGTTCGTCACCCTGCAAAGTAGCCAACCTCACCCCTAAATCCACTCCAGCCGCCAAGGCGGCCAATAGATCAAGCAAAGCCCTGAACTCGCCTTGCTCGACACCACCAACGTCCCGCACAAGACCCGACTCTCCTCGAGCGTTGGGTCACAGCGGCAGGCCTCAAACGAGCCTGGGCTGCGCCCCAGTTCTCACCGCAGCAAAACCTCACTCACTTCCCTCTTCGGCTCAACTTTTCACCGCGGCTCTTCTGGCCGCATGCAGCCGGGCCTCCAGCTCTTGTAGCAGATGCTAGCGCGAGGCTGCCTCCGCTAGCGGCACAGGCCGTATTGCAAATAAATGTTTAGGTAAAGTCGCTAAAGGCGGGTGGTTTGTTGCTAGAAGTTGTTAAACGATGTGGTGACATAATGGATGTTGATGTCATTTTGTAACCATGACGCAAAACTGCGTAGAACACACAATGAAATTACTCACATTTTTACACTTTGTACTCAGATAGACAGATAATATGAAAAAGATTGATTTTCGAGAAAATAAGTTACACAGTTTGTACCTATAGTTAATTATTTAGGTACACTAACAACTAAGGTGTATCATAAAGAAACTATTATTATTATTAT
>NW_015631610.1:0-974 GCF_001515625.1 Sinocyclocheilus rhinocerous
CTCTTGGTATACATCTATAATTGTTTATCCCCATCTCCTTAATATTTTCTTCTACAACCCATCCAAAACTCTTATGTTTATTCATTCCTTATTCCCAACATATTCCTAGTATTTTCTTTGTTGGATGTACCTCATCCTGACTCTTAAGATTTGTCCAATATACAGCCATTAACTGTTGCCTTCTAATATAAAGCGGCATTTCGTTTATCTCTACTTGCATTGCTGCAATAGGTGTTGTTGGATATGCCCCACAGCAAATTCTCAATGCTTGCGCTTGAATTCTGTCCAATTTCTCTGACTGAGATTTTGCAGCCAGCCCATATGCTATACTTCCATAATCTAGCACAGATCTTATCATTGCTATATAAACTGTTTGAAGCGCCCCTCTATCTGCTCCCCACTCTTGTCCTGCCATACATTTCATTACATTTAAAACTCTTTTACACTTACTATCTTATCAATATGCTCTTTCCATGTAAGTCTAGTATCCAGCCACATTCCTAGGAATCTAATTGATGTTACTCGTGCCATGTCTTTGTTATATATTCTTAACTTCCATTCACTGTCTACTTTCTTGTTAGAAAATATAATAGTTTGTGACTTCTCCACAGAAAACTTAAATCCCCATTTGTATGACCATTTAACTACCTCATCCACAGCCTTCTGCATTTTCCCCATATTAAACTTATTGTTTCTTCCTCTAAACCACAAAGCCCCATCATCTGCAAACAGTGATCTTCCAATACTCCTATCCACCTTACTAAACATATCATTTATCATTATTATAAAAAGCACTGGACTTATTACACTTCCCTGAGGAGTGCCATTTTCTATTATTCCTTGAGATGATATAGAGTCTCCTACTCTAACTCTTATTACTCTTTGTTTAAGGAAGTCCCTAATCCAATTAAACATTCTTCCCCCTACCCCCATCTGTTACGTATCCGGTCCATGAACTTCCGTCTGCTAGCCAT
>NW_015631611.1:0-532 GCF_001515625.1 Sinocyclocheilus rhinocerous
CCAATCGTCGATATAATTTAGTATGTGGATGCCCTGGAGTCGCAATGGAGCCAGTGCAGCATCCACACACTTCGTGAAAGTACGGGGTGAAAGTGCAAGGCCGAAAGGAAGAACCCGATATTGGTAAGCTTTGCCCCCGAAAGCAAACCTCAGGAACTTCCTGTGACTGGGAAGGCTGAAGACGTGGAAGACTTCGAAGCCCCCGGTCCAGAGCGCCATTTAGACCCCTGGTCCCGACGCGGGGGAGCGCGAGATGCGACGCTCTGTTTTTGAGCCTCTCTGTATGAGGAGCTGGTATGCGAAGGGGGCTGTCCCTGCCCGGCAGCCCCCAGAGCTAGAGAGCGGCGAGGGAGGAACCGCTGAAACGCCACCGCTTGTTTACGAGCCTCCTGAAACCTGTCGACGACGGAATTGATGGCGTCGCCAAACAGGCCAAATGACAGAATTGATGGCGTCGCCGAACAGGCCAGAAGGCGCAAGCGGGGCTTCCATTAGGAAGACCCTGTCCTTCTCTTTCATGTCGGACAGGGTC
>NW_015631612.1:0-492 GCF_001515625.1 Sinocyclocheilus rhinocerous
AAGGCCCACCACCTATATTTGATGACATCGATATTGCATTGGCAGTCATATGGTGGATGTGTGGATTAGAGTATGGCCTCTTGACAACATTGCCAGAAAAATGGTCAGGATTATGTACTAGAATTATGCTGACACATAAAATGAGTCACATCTCTCTAGAAGAGGAAGCAACAAATGAAAAGAAAGCCAGATCCAGAAGAGCCTATGAAAAAGACCCTGCAGTTTATATAGATTCAATTGGTCAACCAAGAGGTATACCTTATGAGTTTAAAGCAAGAGATGAAATCAAATCAGGGATTGAATCAATATTCATTTGGATTACACAAAATAAAAATACAGAATGGATCAATTACATATATTACAATCAGCAAAGATTTATTAATTACACTGATGAGGCCTTATCACTTTTAGGAGAGCAATTGGATGCAACGAGCAGAATGAAATGGAAAAATCGAATAGCTTTAGATTATTTGTTAGCTGAGAAAGGGGGAG
>NW_015631613.1:0-567 GCF_001515625.1 Sinocyclocheilus rhinocerous
GTTTATAATGGGTTTTAATGTTTTTGTCTCGTCGCTCTGGCTGGGCCAAGGCATCACAATATGGTAAGGGTCGTAACATTTTCGTCACACGCTTGAGGAATTCGGCCAATCACAACCCACTGGATAGCTGGCCAATCAGAGCACACCTCGCTTTTCAGACCGATGAGCTTTGTAAAAATCTATGCGTTTCAGAAAGGTGGGGCATAGAGAAGAAACAATAATGTACAGTATGTGGAAAATAATGTTTTTTGAACCTTAAACCGCAATAAACACATTTCATTACACCAAATACACAAAATAATGTTCTTTTTAGCAACATCATATGACCCCTTTAATATTAAATAATTATATCATCATATTATATGGTTATTATATTTTATCATTACATTACTATTAAAATATATGATTATTCGTTTATTAATCATATATTTTTTAAATAATTTATTAATGTATTAATTTTAGAATAGCAAAATCATTAAATATAATCACATAATATCGTATAATAATGATATTACATGATTATATTAAAGGATTTTGCTACTCTAAAATTACTTTTATATATAAAAT
>NW_015631614.1:0-746 GCF_001515625.1 Sinocyclocheilus rhinocerous
CATTTAAATACAATAAAGCAATACACAAAAAATTTATAAAGTAAACATTTTTAAACAGATTAAAGTGCAAATGAATTATAAAGACCAATAGGTATCACTTTACAAGATCTCATTAGTTAACCTAAAGCCGGGCTCACACTACATGATTGAAAGACTAGCCGAATCACTGTGTTGCTCACACTACGCAACAAGATTTGTTCTCATCTGTCGTCATAGCTGCGTGCATACTACACAACACAACGCTAACGAGGTGCACACACTACAAAACATTCAGTGAAGGGGCGTTCCCGACTGGACGATCAACTGGCCCTTCAATTGGTCTGTGCAGTTAATTTTATCCGAAAGAAAGAAGAAACCACGACAAAAGAGAATATGGCAGAAACAATGGCTTGGAAGACGTGGACTGTCAGTACTGCAGAAAGAGTTGGAGGTAAATAAACAGTGCAATGAAACGTATTATATACACGAAATATATGCATTTGTTCAATTTATTTCTAGTTAGCTGATTTGATTAATTTTTGGCTTTTCGTTTCTGTTCATAAAGATGCATGATAAGAGTGTTTATACCATCTGCACTGTGATTGGCTGGATTAGCTCCACCTTGTCATTGTGTCGCTCACATTACGAGATCACGTGGCGATAATATTAAACAGGTTTGAAAATATCGTAGCGTCTGTGATAGCTCAAGACAGGTTCGGATCACGTTGCTGACCTGCTCATACTTAACGAGCTTCGGCGACCGCAAC
>NW_015631614.1:839-1857 GCF_001515625.1 Sinocyclocheilus rhinocerous
AATTAATTAACTAATGTTAACTAATGAAGCCCTAATGTAAAGTGTGACCGAACAATAGAGAACCAAAACACTTTCAAACAATATCTAGGGCACGTTGTGGTCCAGATTAAAAAGTAATTAAAAAAAAAATAAATAAATAGCCTATTAAGTCTAAATATTTAAGTATTTGGCGCTGTGATGAACACCATAGCGAATACACAAATCTGAATGTCTGTTTAAATAATTTAAACACCATTCAGAAACAGAAAGTAGCGCAGCTGGCTTGTTTACAGGGTTTCCGGGGTAACGGCTGCACAGCTACTTTGTTTACAGGGTTATCGGGGTAATGGCTCCATTTCTGCTGTTTAGCGCCATCTGCTGTCAGAGAGTGAATATGCGCTTTCATCCAGAGCGTCTCTCACGCGCTCCGCCATGAGCTTCTCATCCGTGCTTGTTTACATCAGAGTGTGCATGTGTCTTTGACGCAGCATTGTGGCCAGTTTATGAGAAAAGTATTCTTAAAGTGCATTCAAAATTCTGAATAAATTGTAATAAATAATTACTCTGTATTTTGAAGTGCCCACGATAACAATATGGTGCATATTAGGGCTGCACGATAAATCGCATGCGATATTTAGCGTGATATTTATGCGTGCAGCCCTAGTGCATATTCATTATCGTGATATATCGCATTACCGAATACCGACACATGTCTAATGATGACACATCTCTTTTAGAGATTTCGACTTTAGTCTGCATGTTTCTTGTTAGTGTCGACGTGCCTATTCAGCCTACCCACCGATTTGTGGGTCTGTGGTGTATTTGCTATTCAGCCCACCGATTTGTGGGTCTGTGGTGTATTTGGTACTTAATCTTGCAATGTCTCAGTGTTCTCCATAAATGGTGCATTTTCTATTTGTTCAACTATAATTTCATTTTCTGTCCTGATTTGAGTTAGTGGAGATGGAGGTCTGATGGATCCAACTGAGTGTTCTGAAAACAGAATTTGGTTGGATCCATCAGATTCATCTGAAAAAAA
>NW_015631615.1:0-2896 GCF_001515625.1 Sinocyclocheilus rhinocerous
CTTGTGCAAAATGAGCATCCGATGACCCCTTTAAGGTCTATTAAAAACTGGTAAACACTGATCCTGTTGAGCTCAACTCTTTTGATGCTGTTTTAACTACTGCTTCTCAAAAACCCACCAGATGGCGCAATTCATTAGTTAATCAAGCAGAAAGGTGTAAACATCAGTCAAAAATATCAGTAAAACCGACTATCAGTCGATCTATAGTATTATAGTCTTTATTTACAGATTGAGTTCTGTCTTCGGGTTCTATAGCAGGAATATATAGTGGTGTTGACCACAGTAATACGAGCATGACAGAATGGCAAAAGTATATAGCTTATTTAAAAAGATGGCAACAAGATAAAAAGCTAATCTAGGTTTAAATGAGTTTGTTATTGTTCAAACAGGCATCAGGAAGGCAACGCAATGATCAGGCAAGGGGTCTTATTTTTCCTGTTGTTTCTTTAACGGTTCGGCTTTTAAAAAAACTATGGTCAAGCTACTATTTTAAAATGTAATTGGCCACACTACAAGTTTACTTGGGTTCAACAAGTATCATTGAATGAATAATGAACAATCTTATTTAGGGTGTGACAACATCAAACTGCAATGGTCCTATTGTTTTGTCATGCTCCTATGTCATGCATGCATCATAATTTGAATGCAGAGATTCACATTTTCATGTTGCATATTTTTGTCCCACTATTCCAGAAATGATTTGTAATTAACTGTTCGTTTCTTCTTCAGGTGCTTCTGCTGTTGATCCAGACAGAGTGTCAGTGTCAGTGATGGAGGGAGATGCAATGACTTTATACACTGGTGTTGAAATGAGCCAACGAGACAGAATGACATGGTTTTTTGGAGAAGATCGCATAGCTGTAATTAATGGAGATTTAAGAAAGATCTGTACAAATGATCAGTGTAAAGAGAGATTCAAAGACAGACTGAATGTGAATCAGACTGGGTCTCTGAGCATCACAAACATCAACACCACAGACTCTGGAGATTATAAACTAATTATCACCAGCCGCAACATTGCAAAGATCTTTTACTGTTACTGTTACTGTACATGGTGAGTCATTAAACATTTTAAAGCCAGTTTATATATGTCTATATCACATCTATTTAGTGTATTTTGTTTTTGTATCAAGTTTAAACTGCAATACTAAAATGTTTTAGCGCAAAAGGTGATAGATGTTATCTAATAGATGTAAATAAAATGCTGTTTTTACTAAAGGCAACATTTCTGCAGAATGGTGGGTGGAGTTACAGCCTTTGCCAAGGTTGACTATTGCATTCAATGTACAAAAAAAAAAAAAACTGCCACACATGCAAAGCTGAGAACTCTTTCTGCACAACTTTATTTCTCTTTTATTCCATTGAAGGTAGCATTGCTTTAGCTATCACTGTTATAAGGGCATTTGTGAACACAACTCTTTAGAGTAGTGACAGTTGCTCATTTTAATACCTCTGATTGACTTGCATTTATGCACTTAACAGTCATTTCTGTGATTGGTGACTGATCTGCATAGCTAAAAGATTGTTGTTAATAGAAATCTTAATGCAATGCAAGTGCATCTATCATCAAAACACAATTTTTGTGAGCTTTTTTTTAAATTCATGAGCTGCAGTTGTGTTCTGGTGGAGATGACAGTTTCTCATGAGACCCCTTATCTTCTATTATGATCTGTTTAATTGAGGATTTGATGTAAAATCAAAAGTCTGTGATGAGCAAAAATGGATAAAGGATTTTCAGTCTGAAATTCATAGAAAAATATGCAATCACAATGTTGTGTAGTTTTTTTTAACTTTCTGTCATACTTTGTTTTTTTGTTGTTGTTGATCCTCCTGCAGCTGTTGGTTTTGTGTTTCAGATGTTCCTTTAGAGAGTCATGTAATAAAAAACCCAAATGATGTGGTGATGTGGTATTTTAATGACACTCGCATTTCTGAAATCACTGGAGATCAGAGTAAGATCTGTACAGATGATCAGTGTAGAGAGAGATTCAAAGACAGACTGAAGCTGGATCATCAGACTGGATCTCTGACCATCACAAACACCAGAACCACAGACTCTGGACTTTACAAACTTCACTGTTACTGTTACTTGTGAGTATGACTCTGGACCAAACTTCACTGTTACTGTTACTTGTGAGTATCATCTTGTCATTCAGTGCATGTTTCCTTGTTATTTTAGAATACAGTTCAATATTTTTAGGTCCACTATATGAGAACGTGGATTGTTTTTAAAAAAAAAACAATGCCAGGTGGCACCTTTTATCAGTTAAAATCATGCAACACTTATGATCCAAGTACAAAGGTGTAAATTATCAGTCTAAGATTTTGATCAAATTGATCAGTCAAATCTGTCTGTCTTTCTGTCTGTCAAATGGGTTACAGATTCAGGATCATCTTCAGTTGTTGCTGCTGTTGTTGTTGTTCTTCTTCTTCTGCTCATTGCTGCTGCGGTTTACTATAAGCGCCAAGCAATAATGAAATATGAGTATTATATACAGTTGATTTAACAAGATGGAAATATGAGAAATGTTGTATGAAAATATACATATATTTTGTCCTTATTAAACAAAGTCAGCAGTGTTTAACCAAGTTTATTTATTGTTGTTCAAACAGTCATCAGGAGGCAGCGCAATGATCAGGTAAGATGATGTCTGCAGTTGTAAATTTATTATGTTCAGGTGATTCTGGTTTCATGCACATTTAGTTATTAAGTTGGACAAAACATATCCTTATATTGCTTGATTTTGCAAACTTGTATTTCTTATTTTAATTTACTATCATAATCATAAACACACTTGTTCTTTTAGTTATTTATAGCAACTAATGAATCAGAAATATTGCACATTACCGGTAAATACACTCTTAAAAATAAAGGTGCTTCACGATGCCATAGAAG
>NW_015631616.1:0-326 GCF_001515625.1 Sinocyclocheilus rhinocerous
CACGCAAACATATCCATTTTGCTGTCAGGAGTGGGCGAGGCACGCTAGTGAACGAGTGCTGCTGCGTGCATGCGCACTAAACAGACTGAGCTCAATCGAATAGGAGCGCAATAATTCTGAGTAAAATATACATTTTGCTAAAATATTTGTTGTTGGACATTAAATGTGTCTTTTGTAGAATTTTAAACCTACATATAAGTGTATTTTTATGATAGAAGTAACTGTAAAGGGACTATTGTAATAGGTAAATCAAATGTAAGCTAGACACAGTAATTACTAAGCTCAAATGAGTTAATGCGTGTTTCTTATAGCAGTTAAAATGTAGT
>NW_015631617.1:0-217 GCF_001515625.1 Sinocyclocheilus rhinocerous
TAAGGGCGTAGAGGCGTCTTGTAGACGGTGCTCTAGCCTGAGAGACTGTGTTTAGCACATTCTCGGGGAGGGTCGCAAGCTCCCATCGAGACGCCAAAGGTGCAGAGCCCACAGCTCGGGCTGGGGGTGCCATATCATTCCGTTCGCCTGAGAGAAGAGGTCCCGTTCTCAGGGGAATGGGCCACGGGGCTGCCGAGAGCAGCCAGCACAGCTCTGC
>NW_015631617.1:610-1350 GCF_001515625.1 Sinocyclocheilus rhinocerous
CGCTCCACTAGTGCGAAGAGGCGCTTCGAGGAGAGACCGCCCTGGCGATTTATATAGGACACTACCGTCATGCTGTCCGAGCGGACTAAGACGTGGTGTCCCCTTAGGTCTGGCAGGAAGGTTTGAAGGCCCAGACACACTGCCAGCATTTCCAGACAGTTGTGAAGCCGGCCTTCCTCTTTTGACCAGTGGCCGAAAGCTGGCTTGCCATTGCACAGCGCTCCCCAACCCGTGTTGGAGGCATCTGTCAAGACCACCTTCCTTCTGCAGACCATTCCCAGGGGCACGCCCCGTTCCATCCAACGAGGATCTTTCCAAGGGGCCAGGGCTGTTACACAGGGCTGACGCCACGGTCTACCTTGACGCGAAGGCGTCCCAGATGCCAGGCGCAGGATGGAACTCGTGGTTTCAGCCAATACTGAAGGGGCCGCATGCGGAGCAGGCCCAACTGTAGTACCGGAGACACCGAGGCCATGAGGCCTAGCATCCTCTGAAACACCTTGAGGGGGCGAGAGGCTCCAACTCTGAATGAGGCCGCGAGCTGCTGAATGGCCAGCGCACGTTCTGGCGCGAGTCTAAAACTGTTTCCAGCAACGATATCTGTTGGTTGTAGAAGCCTGACTCGCTCTCGGCTGGGGGAACCGTTTTTACGGGTCCTTTTGCCAGTAAATTCATCACCTCGGCGCGTAGGGCGTGTGGAGACCACGCCGCATGAAACGCGGGGGTCTTCGAGCGAATTG
>NW_015631618.1:0-481 GCF_001515625.1 Sinocyclocheilus rhinocerous
TGATCTCATTTAAAGAGGATAGTTTTATATTGTTTTTAGATTTTTAAAGCCTTTGATACCGTTGAGCATCCTTTTATTTTTTATTGTTTTGAGCGTTTTGGGTTTGGGCGCTATTTCTGCAACGCCATGAAAACTCTTTATGTGGGTGGCAATAGTTCAGTTAAATTAAGTCAAGGCACCACACAAATATTTGATCTGAAAAGAGGTGTGAGGCAAGGTTGCCCAGTTTCAGTTTATCTTTTTCTTATTGTTGCTCAGGTGTTTAGTCATTTTATTAAATCAAGTGAGTTAGAAGGAATTCAAGTTGAAGGGAGAAGTGTCCTGATAAGTCAGTTGACCGATGACACAGCTCTTTTTAAAAAAAATGCTTGTCAAATTCAGTCGGCTATCAAAATTATTGGAATTTTCCAGTGCCTCGGGTCTTTGCTTGAATTTAAAAAAATGTGAATTGTTTGCCTTGAAGAGTTGCCATGACAAATCC
>NW_015631619.1:0-587 GCF_001515625.1 Sinocyclocheilus rhinocerous
GAGAGAGAGAGAGAGAATGTACAGTCAGTTGATTATAATTGTAAAATAAAATCCTTTAGGGTCATACAAGACCCTGTCGGGGTTTATTTTGCAATAATGAATAGGCGACAGTACATTATCCCTTACATATTTAGTAGTATGGAATGTACTAAATATTACAGAAAAACATACACAAACGATGTTTGTGTGAATAAATATACTCTAATGTGTACATCTTTGACAGGCAGCACAGACTCTCATTCAAACGACAGTGTGACCATTATCTCCCCTCCGCATTAAGGGAGTGCACCAGGTATCAGTTCAATACAAAGCCTTACGCCCTATATCTGGCCTGGATCAATGCATTGACTCTTTATGCACTCACAAAAGCAGAAAGGATGAGAGTGGATCAAACGGCCAACATTCCCACGCAGTCACTCGGGCATCCTGTAGGACAGCACGGGGTCCTGACGCACGTGCATCTGCTCACACGCCCAACCGACACAATCAGCCTGCGATCTCATGACCACGAGACGTGTTTGAAGCAGTGCCGCCGGAGATGACACGACGACGAGATCTCTGTGAGAAAAGGTTGGAATGAGTCCCTG
>NW_015631620.1:0-359 GCF_001515625.1 Sinocyclocheilus rhinocerous
ATGGTCGCTTTGTCACGTCCAGTGTAGACAGACTTTAGCTGATGCAGCGCGACACGACAACTGTCGCGTCTGGTGTAGACATGGTGTAAACGTTGCCTGTTACATTACAGTAAATAAAATTTCACTTACCACATAAACAGAGTAAGGAGAGATGCCGGCTCAACATCGTGATGCCTATCAGCCATCGGCAATGGATGATGACATCGTCTATCTGCCCAACCCTAATTGTGATTACTAAAGTTCTATCATTAAATAATACTTGATTATCATATTATAGTGCTTGACTGACTGATGTTAAGAGTGTATATCTGAAATATCTTTCAGATATTTAAAAAACTGTGCCATTTTACAAACATATA
>NW_015631620.1:439-978 GCF_001515625.1 Sinocyclocheilus rhinocerous
GAGTAAACTAAAACATTTACTAGCCAATGGCGATTCAATTGCCAAGGTGTCTGTAGAGGGTTGTAAAACGTAAACATCAAATAAAGCTTCACTAAATATGAAATTCTATATGTGGATTGTAACTCCACAAAAGGCTCAATGAATGCATTAACCTCCTGAGACCCTGCGACCTCATATGAGGACATTATATTTTAGTGTATTTTTCTGAGACTATACATGCCACAGTTTTAAGTCTGGATGTCCTGTACAGAGCACATTCAGGGCTTTTCAGAGATACTAAATGTTTGGATGTTTCACCATGACCACTCCCTCTCCTTGGTCTTCAAATATGTCTGATAATAATTTAGTGACACTCTTATGGAAATATGATAATATTTTGTAATTATCATTTAAATCTGACTAATTTTCAAATTGTTTGTCATAAATCAACATCTCAGGAAAATGTTATGGGGTTTCAAATCAAAATATGAATTTCTGTTACGAAACATGCAGGGCATTGATTTCATACATGTCCTCATATGAGGACACCGGGACTAAAA
>NW_015631621.1:0-930 GCF_001515625.1 Sinocyclocheilus rhinocerous
TACATTTAGTTCTGGAACTAAAGCGGTGCAAAAGGCCCTATTGTGTGTGTGTAGTGAACCATTTTTGACGATTCAGGGCAGAGCCTGGCAACCTTGAAATACAGAGTTCTGGCATGAAACTCTAGATGGCGCAGTCCGATAGGTCTTACTCAATCTGACCTAATGACATCATTATCACATGGCACAGCTGATTGGTTCTCTCCTGTATCGGTAGCCAATGAGCTCGCCTCATACAGGAGAAAAACCTTTTAAATGCTCACATTGTGACAAGACTTTTGCTCGAGCAAGTGCCAAGAATGTCCATGAGCGACATCATACAGGAGAGAAACCTTACTGCTGCTCCATCTGCGGCGAGAGATTCGCTTTTATATGGGGTTTTCAGACCCACAAGAAGAAACATGCTGCCCCAGAATCATATTGAAGGAGTGGAATCCTGGAGACATCGCGACCTCCATAATGTATATATTTGTTTCTTCTTGAATAATTATTAATCAAAGTTACATTTATGCATGTTAGAAAATAAGTTGAATATGGCTTTAGTCTGCCTTTTTACTCTCTAAGAAGCTGCTCTCATTGTGTGTGTGTAGTGAACCATATTTGTTAAGATTCAGGGCAGAGCCCGGCAACCTTGAAGTACAGATAAGTGTTCTCTGCGTATGTGTGCGAGTGTTTGTCTTTGCAGCTAGATGCGGAGACAGCCCTAGGAGGAAACCGTCATTTGCCGTCACCCTGATGTCCAGGGTATCCGATATACGTCTCTGGAGAGACCTATTGCGTCTGACCTCTGATCACTTGTCACCAAAATAATCACTAGAAGATATGCTTTGAGTTTTACGTCCGTGTGGAGATTTTCTAAGTTTATCTATGTTTCGACCAACCAGAATTTTGTTTACCTATGTATTGACGTAATTAGTGACCTCTGTTAGAGTA
>NW_015631622.1:0-577 GCF_001515625.1 Sinocyclocheilus rhinocerous
ACGTGACATGTAGCCAAGTATGGTGTCCCATACTCAGAATTTGTGGTCTGCATTTAACCCGTCCAAGTGCACACACAGCAATGAGTAGTGAACGCACCCAGAGCAGTGGGCAGCCATTTTTGCTGCGGCACCCGGGGAGCAGTTGGGGGTTCGGTGCGTTGCTCAAGGGTCTCACCTCAGTCATGGTATTGAGGGTGGAAGAGTCATTCACCCCCCCACCCCACCCCACCTACAATCCCTGCTGGTACCGAGACTGAAACCCATGACCTTTGGGTTACAAGTCTGACTCTCTAAACATTAGGTCATGACTGCCCCCAGTTGTGCCCCCTGGGTAGCCAGTGTTACCAGTATTACCCAGTGTTTGGCCATACACCAAATACATACTTGCCCACCGCGGTACCGCCCCCACTTTCGTTTTGCTCTTTATAGAAATTTTAAAAATTTAATTCAGTTTGAAAGCGTCTGCTCTGCTCCATACTGCACTCAAAAAAGTAAAAAAAAGAACGCTTTTTAAACAAGAAAAGGTGAACAAGTTCATTTCTTGGCAAAAAACATGCAAGCACTGTCACCGACAGCC
>NW_015631623.1:0-3746 GCF_001515625.1 Sinocyclocheilus rhinocerous
CTGACATCTTAAAGACGTCTATCAGATGTTTTTACACAGCAGATGTTTTCCAGATGAAGCGATCTTTAACAGACATTTTGCAGACGTATCTGCTATCTGGGTAAAGACGATTAAAACATTACATTCCAGATTTATTTTCAACTCTCTATTTCAGATTGTTTGTAAAATGCTGTAATTTTAATCAGTCTTGGTTGCTCAATGTTTTTTAAAATGCTAAATTTTTACAAGGCTATATTGACCAAATAAATAAATACGTGGATATGAAATATTGATTTGACTTTATTTTATATTTTTACCTGTATATTCCACTTATAAGAACAGTCCATTCCAAAGTACAAAACAATCGGCTTAGCAAAAAGAAAGACAGGGCTACAATAACATCCACAAGCAATACTCAATATCAATACTGAAGTAATAGATAGCACAGGTAAGTCTGTAAGAGATCTGTTAAAGATCGCTTCATCTGGAAAGCATCTGCTGTGAACAAACATCTGATAGACGTCTTTAAGATGTCAGTTTTACATCATAAACATCTTAAAGACATCTTATAAACATCTATTTGATACATCATAACTTAAAGACATCTTATAAACATCTATTTGACATCTGATAGGAAACGTCCTGTAGATGTATTGCAGATGAGCAAACACTCTAAAAAATATGTCTTGCAGATGTTAATGCAGACACCAAATAGACGTCTCCGTGATGTACGTGTGCTGTCAGGGTGAGACACAAAATGGCGCCAGATGCGTTTGTATGAAATTGGATCAAGAGAGCACAAGTTCTCTGTGATATACAGCGTTGCTATGGATGACGGCGAATATAAGAAAACACTTGAATGCAACTATTGACCAATCAGAATCGAGTGTTCAACAAAGCGGCGTAATAAACACTAATATCAGCGCTGCTGTACCTGAACATGTGTGACAGAGTTGAGTGATGTCCAGATGTTGAGTCTGGTTGCTGATGGGATTGTTGAGCACACAGCTGTAGCTGTTTTTATCCTGATATTCCACCTCCAGAGGTAGAGAGAGACTGATGCTGAGATCAGACGCACTGATGCTGGACAATAAACTGTTTCCTTTGTACCAGGAGAGAGTCACGTGACCCACATTCAACACTGAACACAACAGTGAACATGATGATGATGATGAAGATGAACAGTCTCTGCTGATGACAGGATAAGGCAGACGAGCTGGAAACATGAGAGAATAAATGAACAGCAAGTAACTAGGAGGCTGTTTCATTTGAAGGTTTTGAGTGAAATATTAGTATACATCTTAATTATTTTCTCAAAATTTATAATGGATTCACATGTACCAGGTTCATACTGTCAAACAGAAAAATGTCATAGACTAATTACCAAATTAAAGACCATTTTAAAAAACATGAAAAATAAAGTTCATCAATGAATGTTGTTAAATGGTGTTATCTTAAATGACTAATTGATTTGTTTTATAATTATTAATTATTTGTATAAAATTATTTGAAGCACAAATGACACTGTAATTGTGACTCACCATAGACAGTAACATTGAATCTGTGTGTCGTCAGTGTCATGCCATCAATTACTTGATAAAGTCCAGAGTGTGTGGTTCTGGTGTTTGTGATGGTCAGAGATCCAGTCTGATTATCCAGCTTCACTCTGTCTCTGAATCTCCCGTCAGGACCATCATATGTCGAAAAGATTCCAGCCTGTTTATTGATTTGAGCTATAGGAGCCTCTGGACGTCCAAATGTCCACATTATCAGATCATGTGTCTGTATTTCAGTGACACCAGATTCTAGAGAGACTGAATCTCCCTCCATCACTGACACTGACTTCACTGCGTCTGGACCAGCAAACACACCTGAAGAACAAACAGAAACACAGGGTTTGTCACAAAAGTAAACGAAAATTATAATATCCAAACAAAACTGAGTCTTTGTGGTGATCTTGAATAAAACTCATTTACTGATGCAGGAACTGAAGTCATCATCACACACAGAAAACACTTTTACTGCAGATGAGAATCACGTCGCAGCTGGGCCGTTCACAAAGAACGAGTTTTTCCATTACAATGCGCTACTTTTCCATAGTTTTTCTATTTAAACGCGCTAGATGGACGTGTATGAATGTCAACTTTTACTGTGTCAACTTTTACACGCATCGCCGCTCATTAATGCCAGTTCCAAAACAGTGGACCAATCAGAAGACCCCGGAGGCGGGGCATGCATTGCAAGCTTTTGTTTACAGTAGGAAGTTGGCATGGCAACTGTAATGATAATGATACTTTTAAAGGCCAGTATCGTCGATGTCGATATCGATACCGATACCGATACAATACTACTAAACTGAACTTTTAAATGATGAAATATATGAGGGGGCAGTCGTGGCCCCATACATGGCCACACATCACATCCTTTCCTCTCCTTTCCTTTTTTAAATTATTAAATTACTAAGAGTAAAATGGGTAATGATACCCACTTAACTTTATATTTGAAATGCATTACATTCAATATGCTTTAATTGCAACTTATTAGGTTATATTTTTGTTACACATTTTACACATGGTTAAAATATGTTCAATAAAGTATTGTGTTTTGTTGTTATGGGCGCGTCTACAGATTTCAGATGCAGATGTTTCTTGCATCTCACGACTGTCGTGTATGTAATAATCGCTGTGTGCATGTGTGTAAAACAACAAACTGACCATTTATATACAGTATAATCATTTGTAATTGTATATACATTGTTGTGATTAATTGTGGCTGGAACAATAATGTAGCTGTAAAAATAGTTGCCTGCTGAAATGGAAATGTATATACATCTTCATAATGACTAGATAGACACGGTGAGTTTGTCTTTACTATACACATTAGATGTGATCCACCTCATAGTAACAATCCTGTCAGATAGTCCATCCTTTGAGTGAGAGTGTAACGTTACAGGTCGGCCGATCTGGTTTCGTGGTTAAAGTTAACCTTTTCGACATGTTTCCGTGTTGTTGTTGCTCAGCAATGGCATGGACGCGATGCAATCCTGTCAGATCGTCCATCCTTTGAGTGAGAGTGTAACGTTACAGGTCGGCCGATCTGGTTTCGTGGTTAAAGTTAACCTTTTCGACATGTTTCCACGATGTTGTCTGGGGTTTGGCTAAAGAAGAGTGGGACGGTGGGCGGTGCTCGGGGTGGTGACTGAAGGCGGTGACTGGGTAGTTCTGACGTCAACTTTTTACGGAAGTCACAACGGTTCGTGAAAAATCACAGCTACTTTAAGCAGGCTGTGTGCATTTTACTGTGGACTGACTGTTTTGAAACGTATATGGTAGTTAAATAGCTCCTAGACCTCAGTTATCGTGAAAAAAGCCAGGAAATTTCAGTTTTGACAATATGGGACCTTTAAGAGACTGCTAGTGAAAGGCTGTTGCACGCATAAAATGCAACCTTTTTATTCTGACAGTGTATGATTTATACTAATAGAATAGAACATGATCAGAATAGAACACGATCAATATTAACTTTTAACAGTGTTGGGGAGTAGCTAGCTACAAGTAGCGACGCTACTAGCTTAACTACATTTTTCAGTAGCTTTACAGTAGCGACACTACTTTTAAAACAGTGTAGCTTTTCCTGTAGCTAACTACTTTTTCCAGCAAGTAGCGATGTAGCGCGACCAAACGCTACATTCCGTTTTGCGTTCTGACAAGTCACAAGCCTGTAATGCATTGATGCAGCACAGCGTCTTCTTCTGACTAGATCACAAA
>NW_015631623.1:3863-3987 GCF_001515625.1 Sinocyclocheilus rhinocerous
ATGATATTGCAAAGGATGTACAGGAGTGGATATTTCACATGAATCAACTGTAATTTAAGCAAAACAAAGATTAAAATTTGGTCTACGTCGAAGACTTAAAGCACATACAAGAGGTGAATAATAG
>NW_015631624.1:0-314 GCF_001515625.1 Sinocyclocheilus rhinocerous
ATTTTTACCTTTCATGGGCATTTTTACCTTTATAAAGCCATTTTTGTTCTAAAATTGTGCATCATCTTTTGAGTCAAATTCTTACATTTAAATTAGTCAATTATAATAATAATACATTTAGGCTGTTACTGAACAAATGAAATCAGTATCAATAAAATTAATCTTTGCAGAAGTTGCATATGAAGTGGCATTTAGATGTATTTACAAGTACTTCCCCAGTGTTTTTTTTAAATTGAAGAATTACACTTAAAAATGAGCTTTTATCCATTTGCATAAACAGTTGGGAAATTAATTCCATACTACTGTATGTATAA
>NW_015631624.1:331-538 GCF_001515625.1 Sinocyclocheilus rhinocerous
TATGCTGTGGCCATCTAGTGGTCATAAAAATAAATAACACCTTCCAAAGTGTTATGTCCCGTTACAGCCAGTGATTTTACATCTGGTTCTACAACTGATTCTTTGTTTTATTATATTTTTATATGAATAATGGTCAGTGTCGGAGCCGGATTCATTCAGAACAGGCTTGTTTGAGATGCGCCTCGCCTCGCCTGAAATGAAGGCGAG
>NW_015631625.1:0-2620 GCF_001515625.1 Sinocyclocheilus rhinocerous
ACCATTTTGGACAATCTTCTTTGTTAATTTAAATAAATACAAACTCACTGCAACTGGATCCACTCTTCCTCCCTCCCTGCATTGCTGTAACAGGTGTTTAATGAAGAATTGAATTACTGAAAAATACATTTTAAATCTAAAGGAAGGCCATTTACATTTGTTCTCAGTATAGTTGTTTGTTTTGTTCTCCACACAGGGTATGTGGGTGTAATCTCACTGCTCAGTCCTGTGGAAGTTTGTCTTCAGCTCTACAATCTTCAAACTCTGTCCTGAGAGAGCTGGATCTGAGTAACAATGACCTGCAGGATTCAGGAGTGAAGCTGCTCTCTCATGGACTGAAGAGTCCAAACTGTCAGCTGCACATACTGAGGTAAATGCTTTCAATAAAATAAATAAGCGAAATGTGTTTATCAAACAGTAAAGCTTGTGATGTAATTTTATATAATTACACAGTGTGTGGCACTATGTTAATTTACATTCAAACAGCTCATGAGCCAGTGTTTTCAATGTCTTTCTGGATTTGAAAATGCAACATGCATCAAACATCTGCCCTTTTATTTGATTGGCTATCCTAATCGCCAGTTGACCTTGATATGTACTGTTAGACAGCTGAGGCAGACCAACTTTAAAAAAGGAACATTTTAAATGTTTTTGTCATCCAAACAAATAGCTAATAGGTGCGTAATGGAGTGCAGCAGAGCAGCATGAAGATATCAAATATTAACATCAAATCAGTAGCCAGAAGTTACAAAGTTACTGAAACTCTAGTGTTAAGGGTGCCCGACTCACCATCACTTAGCTGAGAGTGCTCTGTGTTTATCTTTCACATGCAAAGAGAGAGAGAGCAAGATTCTCTTACATACCACATAGAATTGACATGCTACATGTAAACGATATGCATTGTTGCATTATCTTGTCAGAATTAGAGTTCATTTGGTATTATTCAGCCTTTAAGAACAAACAGAAGTTGGTTTCTTCAGTAATAAATACTGTAATACTATTATTAAAAATAATACAACAAACGGCAATTTCACTCTCGCCTATTAGTCCCTGTTTTACTTGATTAATACACACACACACACACATATATATATTCAATATATATATATATATATATTCAACAGTTCTTTCTGGTCCTTGAATCTGATTGGCTGATAAGACTGCAATATTCAAGCGATATTGGAACTCCAACCGTTTCACTGTTTGTATCACTCTGCTTGCGGTGTCTCTCACACCGAGTTTATTTTAAGTAACTTCAGTGCTGTATATCAGAGCGCTGCCTTTGTAATTTTGACTAAATTGCCTAGCAACTTTTATGATGGCTGTTGTTTATTAAATATTTTTATTTAATAAATAACATTTTATATAAATAATAGTAGTATTTAATAATAGTATTTAGTAATGGGAAACAGTGTGTATGTTCGTGATATTCAACTATAATACAATTTTGTGAATTGACAAAAAGTCAGATGTAAGCCAGTAGAAAATTATGTCAAATAGATGAAAACAGAAAGTGATTTTTCCGGTAACACCAGTGACACAACTCCACAGGACTGCCATTTCTATCATATAATTTGTAATGTGTACATGGCACTTCAGATTTTTTTTTTCATATACATTTATATTTAGCACAAAGTATGGCCCTGAAACTTAAGACATGACCATATAGGAATAATTAATGGCTGAAATGATTATAAATGTGTGTAAGAGATGTCTGATTGTCACGTGGACTATTGCTGTGTCTGTAGGTTGTCTGGATGTATGGTGACAGAAGAAGGCTGTGGTTATGTGTCCTCAGCTCTGAGTTCAAACCCCTCACACCTGAGAGAGCTGGATCTGAGCTACAATCACCCCGGAGATTCAGGAGTCAAGCTGCTCTCTGAAAAACTGGAGGATCCAAACTGCTCACTGGACAAACTCAAGTATGTCCAGCAGGAAGATTTTAGAAGATTTTTAGATTTTACTCATTATTCTAAATTGTAATAATATTTCACATTACTGTTTTTTTTCTAGCATAGCGTAAACATAAGCACAGGCTCACAGGCTTGACATTTATGCAGCTTTAATTTGTTCATATATAAGTTAATGAGTACTAAATTTGCTTATGTGAATATGAATTATTTTAACTACAGTGTTTTTATTAGATTTTCCGTCGAATCTAACCCATCAGTAAGGCAAATGCTCTTTAATACATTCACCTGGTGACTTGATGAAGTCTGTGGTTAAAGGCTGCAAATGCCCACGGATGTAAAAAGCTCATTGTGGTTGAGTAACTTCTGTATATTCAAACACATGAAAATAGCAAAAACACATTTGAACAAAACCCCCCCCCCCCAACAAGCAGATCAAAAACACATTTCAACAAGCAGATCTATAGCCAAGACATATGTGCTGCTGCTCCAAAGAGCCAAGTGAACCGCATGTATTACTATGTACAAGGGTCGAATTGTAAAAATTTTTAGCCATGCTTTATAAGCCATTTTTCTTCTGGGGCCTGTAAGGAATTTTTTTATTTATTTACTTTGACTGGTCTCAGAAGTCAGAAGTCAAAAAGAGCTTTATTATCAAGTATGTTTACACACAATGGGCCTCATTCATGAAACACGAGCAGAACGAATTT
>NW_015631626.1:0-637 GCF_001515625.1 Sinocyclocheilus rhinocerous
ATTCTGTATGTGTAGTGCTTTCAGAAATGTGCATTTAAATGTATTAATTTAACAGACACTTTTATCCAAAGTGACTTACAAAAGAGGAAAACAACTGCTAATACAAAGTTTCAAACAAAGTGTTATGTTAGAACATGGGAGATATAAAAATAGTAAAAGCATATTAGTTTTGCATAGAAGCAGGATGCAGCTCTCATGAAAGAGATAAGCTTTCAGTAGCATTGATAAACATGTCTGAACATCTGATTTGTTTAACAAATAAGGATGTGTCACATGCATGCAACCTCTTCGTGGATACATGAGAAAAGTTAAGAAATTAGTTATTCATTGTGACTGTAATTAATAAAGTACCAATTAAAAATAAATAATGGTCTAATTTTGTCAATAATGTAAATAATGATGAGATCACGTTTTTAAAATATATCAATTAGGTTTAGGGTTAGGAGATGCAATATACAGTTTGTATATTGTAATATTGTATATTGTAAAAACTAAAATTATACAAAGCCCCCATAAAACATGGAAACCTAACAATTAAGTAATGACATTTTTCAATTTTCAGTGACCTAAAGGGAGTAATACTGTACATTATTTATATGGTTAATAATTTGTTAAAGCATAAAAACACTAACTAGTG
>NW_015631627.1:0-636 GCF_001515625.1 Sinocyclocheilus rhinocerous
ATTTTGATAAATGATAAATGCGACGGTTTGTTTTGTAGTCAAAAATACTTTATTGACTGTTTTTCATACACATACCGTAATGATCTGTGGATTTCCTTTATTTATATAAACATTTTGTAATGCACTACTGTGTTATGTGTCGTTTTCAGTTGAGGGACCCTCTCCTAAATTATTTTGTGATTTTGCCCATTTGAAAAATTTCACTGGGATGGTTACAAATTGGCGCCCGAACAGGGACGGACAGCTTTGAAAACACACAGGTGTAAAACAATCAGTCTGGTAAGCAGTCTTAGTTCATTATTGTAGTTTTTTACCGTCATCTGCTATGGATAAAGATGAGTGCATTGGTGGCATGGATTTTTCATCAGAGACATTCACAACCAGAAGAGAACCGATGAGAGAACTGATAAACACATTTAGTGATTTATATATTGATAACCAGAAGACGATGAGAGAACTGATAAACACATTTAGTGATTTATATATTGATTCTGATGAAGACAGCGAGCAAGTAGAGCATAATGTTCATGTGGACGATTTATGTTTCCCTCCTCCGCCACCACCATTAGAGGTGAATGAAGAAGTCAGCCCCAACTGTGACACAACTTTAATGGAACGTCTCACTGAGATTGAAAA
>NW_015631628.1:0-464 GCF_001515625.1 Sinocyclocheilus rhinocerous
TATTTTTAAGGAATAATCATACAATATTTCTTCAATGTTTTAATTATAATATTAAATCCCCTTTATTTTCCAAAAATAAATTTTGTTTAATTTTCATTAAAAGATAAATTAAATGACTGTTTTATGCCTTAAAAAATGTAAATACACAACACAGAATTTCTGAGGGAAAAAATCATTAGGCTACTGTAAGAATAAATGAAACTTGTTTTTATGTTTCAAATAATTAGTCATGTTAAAACACAGAATTTGGTAACAATAAAACATAAGTTTGGATTTTAATGTTAATTTAAACTTTTTTTGTAAAATTAATAAAATTTAAGATTACAGTTTTTAAAGTATAAAGTTAAATAAAATAAATGAAATACACCCACAAAATTAGAAATTAGAACATAAATATCAATCACTTTTAGTTTCATTTTTACTAAATGAAGAGTTTGGTTCCAAAACGCGATAAACGCCATTTT
>NW_015631629.1:0-505 GCF_001515625.1 Sinocyclocheilus rhinocerous
AGTTTGAGTTGTGTGTGTGTGTGTGTGTGTGTGTATTGTGCGCATTACTAATGTCATGCCAAGGGTCATGAAAACCTAAAACACTTTTTTTTTTTCATGTTAACAGATATGTACAGGTTGCACTGAAAACAATATCACTTATTATATTTATTATTAAGGGAAAAATTTATATGTTTTGCCATTTGGTTTACAAAGCAAAGCTGAACCAACGTCATGAAATGTGACTGAAGTTGTAACTGACTGGAAAGTAAGCATCGGTGTCATTCGTTTCTAAGCTTTTCACCACATTATTCATAAGAATGAGCTCTTTCAGTCCAGCCAATGTGACCAGTGCTAAAACAGCTATACCTTTAACAAACTTTTAAGAAGTCTGCCTTAGGTATAAGAGGAGCCAATAACAGGAGGCAAAAAATAGAAGTGCCCTGAAAACTTACCATAGTACAGACAGAAGACAGCACATGACCCTGCAAAAGCACCTAGAAATTGGGCTGCCACATAGACAGGA
>NW_015631630.1:0-279 GCF_001515625.1 Sinocyclocheilus rhinocerous
TTTATCTGACTGAGCAAACTTGCTGCACATCTGCAGATGGAAGTTTGATATAGTCCAGGGTTTCTGCAGGTTTTATAAAGGTAAATTTACAACATTTTCAAGATCTTTTTAAGGCCAAGTAAAGAAAACTTCAGGAATAAATTAAAGGGAACACAATATGTCAATGTGGTCTCTAAATGTACATAAATGTCTACGGAGCAGACAATGAGCTGTAACACTTCAAAGATTGAAAATACAACACACCAAAAAAAAACAAAAAAAAAAACAACTAGAATATGG
>NW_015631630.1:321-592 GCF_001515625.1 Sinocyclocheilus rhinocerous
GGAAACAACTTTTACTGTACCTTCTGATCACACTGCAAAAAGTGATGCTTTTCCTCAGTATTTTTGTCATGTTTTCAATATGCAATTTATCTAAAAATTCCTAAGTCAATATATACTGAGAAGCAAAATGACAAGATATGAAGTCTGCACTTGTATTTTGAATTAAGCATTGCATATTGTGTTGTATTTTATTTATTTAATATCTGCCAACCAGCACAGAAAGATACAAGTTCGCATACCTCATTGATAAATATTTGTCCACTCTTTAAAG
>NW_015631631.1:0-828 GCF_001515625.1 Sinocyclocheilus rhinocerous
AGCCCCTTTGATGCAGTAGGCAGTCAAACATGAGTAGTAGAATGTTGTTCTGAATGGCGATCTACTTCAAGGATCCTGTTTTTTAATGTTATGTGACCAATATTTGGACTTTCATCTTGTGATATTTTTACTTTTTCATTGAGGTACACGTGTGTCTTCGTCTTCTTTATCATATGTACACAAATTGTGCACTTTTATTATCCTTTGTGTAAGTTGATGTGTGTCAAATGCAGTGAGCATATGCTGCACTTTTACCTTTGTGTAAGTTGATGTGTGTCAAATGCAGTGAGCATATGCTTGTAAGTATCGGTTTCTGTAGTGCTGTGGTCTGCGTTCGTCGCAACTGTGCAGTGTTGCTTTAGTGACAGGAGTTCTAGTCTGAGGTCCGATCTTCCTTTCTCTCCTTTTCGTTTGTTGTGTATTAGAATGTCTTTTCAAATTTGGATAAAATGCCCTTTCTGCAAATAACAGAAATAACAGGAACATTTATTATTCAATAGCCTGTGCGAATAAGCTGAACTAAGCAGTGGAGTCGGCTTTTATTGTTGATTAAATTTGACTTCCCATGTGAAAGCGCTTGTTTTGCTCGTTTAGGTATAGGCTTGTTTGCAGTATGCCTTGAGTACAATATGGGTACGTTTCTGTTGAATAAAAAATGTCAAAATGCTGGCCTTTTTCTACGGTGACGCACTGCTGCCACTATTTATCATTTCCACTCAATTATGTCCTAGTAATGCTATGTCGTTAAAACGACATAATTTTCTCGTTTAAACGACACATTTGACCGTTAAAACGATATATTTTCTCGTAATAACAACATATGTCATA
>NW_015631632.1:0-879 GCF_001515625.1 Sinocyclocheilus rhinocerous
GGCTGTATCTATTTGATAAAAATACTGAATATTATTTCACAAAATTGCAATATTATTGCAATTTAAAATAAAAGTTTTCTATTTTAATATAATTTATTCATATGAAGCAAAGCAATGTTCAGCATCATTACTGCAGTCTTCAGTGTCACATGATCCTTCACAAATCATTCTAATATGCTGATTTATTATCAATGTTGGAAACAGTTGTGCTGCTTAATATTTTTTTTTTTGGGGCCTGGTGTATTTTTTTCAGGATTCTTTGATGATGCTTAATATATTTTTGGCACCTGTGATATTTTTTTCAGGATTCTTTGATAAATAAAAAGTTAAAAAGAACAGTGTTTATTCAAAATAGAAATTTTGTGTTACAATATGCACTACTATTCAAAAGTTTGTGGTCAGTAATTATTTTCTTTTTTTTATTTAAAGAAATTAATACTTTTATTCAGCAAAAATGTGTTAAATGGATAAAAAGTGATAGTAAAGACTTATATTTTCTGAAAATATTTCTATTTTGAATGAATGCTGTTCTTTTTAACTTTTTATTCATCAAAGAATCAAAGAAAAAAGTATCACAGGTTCCAAAAAAAAAAAAAGCAGCACAAGAGTCAAGTTTTAAAAAGGAAAAATATAGAAACTCTTTGGTCATTTTTGAGCGAGATGCTAACGGTCTAATCAGATTCAATGATCTATGCTAAGCTAAGCTAAAAGTGCTACCGCCAGACCCGGAGATCGGCTGAATGGATTAGAAAACGGTAAAACTCAACTGTTTAACTGTTTAAGGGGAGTTGGAAAATGAGCCTATTTTCAAAAATATAAAACTCAATGTTTAAGGGGGAGTTGGAAAATGAGCCTATTTTCAAAAAAAAGTGGAGTGTT
>NW_015631633.1:0-586 GCF_001515625.1 Sinocyclocheilus rhinocerous
TGCCATTTTCTTCTTATTTTTTTTTTCTAAATAAATAATAAAGTTTAGAATATTTTGTTTTTGCCAAAACATTTCTTAATAATATTCTTATCTTTTTTTTTTAAAGATTGTCCTAAAACAAAACTTTTTTAGATTGTTGTAAAGATAAGAATTTGAAATTCTGGAAATCCGGAAGCCGTTCCGGGCGGATGACATTGGACGTAGGCGTAGAGCACGTGCCAGTGATTAGTGATGAACGTGGAAGCGCGACAGAGAGATCAAAACAAAAACACCTGCCCTTGCCATTATAAAGCTTGGAAGAGCAAGGCAATTTTTTAATATAACTCCGATTGGATTAGTCTGAAAGAAGAAAGGCATATACACCTAGGATGACTTGAGGGTGAGTAATTTATGGATACACCTAGCCTTGAGGGTGAGTAAAACATGGGCAAATTTTCATTTTTGGGTGAACTAACCCTTTAAATGCACAAAGGTATGATATTTAATTAATTTATTGGGTTCTTTAGAATATTAAGCCTTTCAACATAAAACTAGCTATAATAGGCCTACATAATACTACTAGGGATGTGCACAAGTACTCTGAAGT
>NW_015631634.1:0-1163 GCF_001515625.1 Sinocyclocheilus rhinocerous
CGCAGCACAACACGGACCGTCGAGCTCCACGCAGGAGACGATCTCCCAAACCACACGCTCCGCACCAACACGCCAGGCACTCTTAAACTCTGCATCCAACAAGTGTCAGGTGTGCGAGCCACACCCCCTCCAAGCGGCACCTAAAACACACACACCCCACAAGTGCACACACAGCCTAAACTGGGACGTCACAGTACATTAAAGGTAATCAGGAAAAAATAAGAAAGAACAAGTGATTGGCTTTGTGAGCTTTGTTCACTTGTTATTATCATCTAAGAGGGGATGTGAGTGCTCACTGCTTACATACAAACTAGTGGGGACCAAATCCCCGGTCCCCACAATGTTTTGCTTGTAATAGGTTCAGGGGGCGTTGCTGATATGCCTAGTGCAGTTTTTTTCCTGAGCAAATCCCTGCTCTGAGTGTGTGAGTGTGTGTGGCAGCGCTGCTCTACAGCGCCCCTGTAGTCTGGCCGCGGAACTGCACCCTCAAGCACACTTATACAATTTACTAACTGCTCATGCGCAGATCTGTAGATCACCTGACGAAAAACAAGATTAATCAGCCTCAAAGTCTGTCAACGGATTAATCAATCTTTTCAGGTAATTAGACCGTTTTTCACATTAGTTTGACAATTCAATAATAAAAGACATCGTATATTTGAATAGTTTGTACAATTTTGAAGTTAAGTGGATGGAATTTTCTTACGAGGTGTCTCTGTTTTGCAATTGATGTTGTATTTTTTTTAATATGGCGAAGACACCGAAAAACTTAAACTACATGCTTACCTGAGGAAAAGATTGTGCTAATTTGCTAACTTTCCGGCACTGCATTGCGCGCCATTAAGAGACCCGGAGCGAAGTTTGTGAGTCCCGGGGCGACGCTGAATCGAGCACCGGTGAAACTGACACGGCCTTCGGGGAAGAGCAACATGAGACGGAGGAGGATTAAACCGGTAAAAGACACGGAGGAGCATGTTATCAATGCCACCGACAAGACCGACGAATTAGAGGCTAAACACATAAGCGATTATAAAGGTAGGTTACCATAGTTCTACTGCAGTGTTTTACAAATGTACTTTTGTTTTACATTTAACGTTAACAATCTGCAGTGTTTCCTATTGTTTTACATTTAACGTTAACAATCTTTTAAACATTACCCATTC
>NW_015631635.1:0-233 GCF_001515625.1 Sinocyclocheilus rhinocerous
TGTCCCGCCGGTTCATATGTACGCATCTAACCTCCGAACCACGCATCAGATTCATACAGATTCTGACATTTTATCCTACCTGTCAGATTGTCATACTAGGGTTTACTGCGCATGCGCACATCAATATTGCGTCCTTTTTCTCATGCTGAACAACATTTAATGTATCTGCAGTACTGTAAGGGTAGGTTTAGGGTTGGGGTAGGTGTAGACTTTAATAAAACACAATCTAATAG
>NW_015631635.1:307-499 GCF_001515625.1 Sinocyclocheilus rhinocerous
CATTCAGGGCTTTATAAGTAATAAGCAAGATTTTAAAATCTATACGATGTTTAATAGGTGCAGTGTTGACAGTTGACAGGAAATTAGTCGTGTTGAATGTTTAACTTTTTTTTTCCTTTTTGGTATTTAAAAATATTCAAGATTGTTTTAATCGAGCGCAGCGTTAGTTCAGTCAGGCCACGTAGGCATAGG
>NW_015631636.1:0-153 GCF_001515625.1 Sinocyclocheilus rhinocerous
TGAGTGCTTCACTAATTTAACAATAAACTTCTTGCACTTGTTTAAATAATAACCAAAACGGGTTTACAGTAAGTTAAAGCCGGTTCAAACATATATGAAGTTATGTGTGCCTCACACATGAATACTAAAGTACAGTATTACACATTTAGTTTC
>NW_015631636.1:467-573 GCF_001515625.1 Sinocyclocheilus rhinocerous
TGCTTTGTCAGGACAGATTTATGCTTTAATACTGAAATTAGGGTTTCTTTGCTAAAATCTAATTAACCTTACACTGATACCATTAAGCACGAAATACATAAAGACT
>NW_015631637.1:0-566 GCF_001515625.1 Sinocyclocheilus rhinocerous
CCATGGCCGAGTCCTGAGGTGGGCGTGGCTACGCAGCACTCACCGGGTCCGAGTCAGACCGGCCTGCCGCCAAACCTTCACCCCGTGGTCAGACCTTACATTTCTCCGGGCAGGAGTGCCCCTAGAGCAGGTCTCCAGGCATGCAGTGGTTCACACGGATGCCTCTACCACCGGCTGGGGGGCCACGTTCGCCGGGCTGGCCGGCTGGGGGGCCACGTTCGACGGGCTGGTAGTGTCGGGGGTTTGGACTCCATCCCCAGATGGTGCAGCTGATTTGGAGTCGTTTCGGTGCCGCTCAGGTAGACCTGTTTGCCTCTCCAGAAACCTCTCACTGCCAATTGTTCTACTCCCCCAGTGTTCCCACAGACACTGTGCAAGATCAGGGAGGATGAGGAGCAGGTCCTGCTCGTGGCGGCTTACTGGCCCACTTGAACTTGGTTCCCGGAACTGATGCTCCTTGTGACAGTCCCTCCTTGGCAGATTACTCTAAGGAAGGATCTACTGACTCCGAGACGGGGCAGCCTGTGGCACCCGCGTCCAGACCTCTGGAAACTTCATGTCTGGTC
>NW_015631638.1:0-189 GCF_001515625.1 Sinocyclocheilus rhinocerous
CGTGGCACTCTGAAGGAGCAGACCATAGATGGAAATGGCACATCCAAAGAACAATACGTCTGAGAAGCACCAACTCATCCTTATGGTATAATGCTGGAATGGCTAGTAGTAAGTTACCTAGCTGAGGGAGCATAACACCCAGCTCTCAGACGAGAGGGGGCTCGACCTACATGCTGTTCATTAGAGATC
>NW_015631638.1:373-843 GCF_001515625.1 Sinocyclocheilus rhinocerous
ACTGATTGAGAGTGGAGCACTGCTAAACACCACCACGAGAACAGCTCACGGAGTGGGGAATTCAACTCCTTAGAAGGGGAGAGAACGCGAACGCTCGGAAGAAAGCACCATGCTCATAAATAACCCTCTACAGTGAGGGGAGCAATGCTTTAAAAGTGTATCAACAGAGACACACTAGTTGAGTGGAGCCCAAGGCGAGTACCAGGGCCTAAGCCAACTCAGAGAAAGGGAACGAGGCTAACAACGCGTAACCCTTACCATACAGGATTTTAGAAAGTGCGCAGAGTGCTTAGCGTGCACACTTACCACCATGTGCATTTTAGAAAGTGCTCAGCATGCACTTACCGCTATGTGGATTTTAGAAAGTGCACAGAGCTTAGCGTGTGCACTTACCATAGCATGGATTTTATAGTGCACAGTAGTTGAGCGTGTGCACTTACCATAGTATGGATTTTATAGAGATCTGCTCA
>NW_015631639.1:0-521 GCF_001515625.1 Sinocyclocheilus rhinocerous
TATGAGAACAATAAATTCCGTATCGGGTGGGTAAAAGCTGTGCACCACTCCTGGACCGTCCCTTAAGTGGGGTCTGGCAGAGTTGGACGCAGTTAGTGTCGCACCTGAGAGGGATGAATGAATGATATAAGCCCTATAATAAAGGGACAAAGGCTGAATGAATGAGCCCTGTGAATAAGGGACGAGAAGGAGTGAATGGGTTTAGAAAACTTGTTTCAATAAAGACTGGGTCAAGATTGTGGCATTGTAGATTTTTCGTACATATTTGAATGCATATATTGTGTGACGTAAATAGGGAGAATATATAGGAGACAAATGCAGTTTAGAAAGTGGAATATAATAGAGGTATATGCCCTATGTTAAATAATTAAAATGCTGATAAAATAATTTTTATAACAGGAAACAACGAATATATACATTAAGGTCTTAGTTATTGGTTGGCACTTTTGGATGCTAAGTGTTAAAAAATAAATAAAAATAATAGGATTTAGATAATAAATTCACTTTATAATATATTGAAA
>NW_015631640.1:0-602 GCF_001515625.1 Sinocyclocheilus rhinocerous
TTATGCCAAAAATCATTAGGATATTCAGTAAAGATCATGTTCCATTAAAATATTTTGTAAATTTCCTACTGTAAATGTATTAAAACTTAATGTTTGATTAGTAATATACTTTGCTAAGAACTTCATTTGGACAACTTTAAAGATGATTTTCTCAATATTTAGATTTTTTGCACCCTCAGATTCCAGATTTTAAAATAGTTGTATCTCGGCCGCCAAATATTGTCCTATGATTTTAAAATAGTTGTATCTCGGCCAAATATTGACCTATCATAACAAACCATACATCAATGGAAAGCTTATTTATTCAGCTTTCAGATGACGTATAAATCTCCGTTTCGAAAAATTGACCCTTATTTTTTGTTTTGTGTCCAGGGTCACAAATATACAATTAACAAAATATTAAAGTTTTTACATTACTTATACAATAATGCTGTTTATTATTACAGAAGTCTAGTCATAATGATTTGTGGGTCTTTGATTTGTTTTTAAAATTAGTCCAAATGCAGCATCGTCGTGGATGAATGTAGTTTATCATTCAAAACGCCATCTATATATTCACAGAAATATATGAGAGTAATTCAGCAACAGCTGTGAGTGTCACA
>NW_015631641.1:0-538 GCF_001515625.1 Sinocyclocheilus rhinocerous
GGAATTTCAGCCTTTCTCATTGGACAAGCTCATCCTGAGAGGCGTAATTCTTGTCAGGCCTTAAAGGCCTCACATCAGTGACCCTTCTCCAGTCTGCAGTTCTGTTAGATTCTGAGAAGATGTGAGCTAGAACACTCCTAAGGACACCCTAAGTTCGCACCAGGCCTCTGGCCTTGACTTTCCATTCACCAAGATCATCTGACTCAAACTGGTTCTTTTCCATCAACCAACTTCAGCAAAGATCAACTTGAGCCTTCAGATTGCATCAGGACTCTCTGTCAGACAGACAAGACGTGCAAGTATCAAACTTAGTCTTATTAATTGATACATTAAGTATCATTTGCACCTTTTTACAAAGGTGTGTTTGAACTAAGAAGCTGATGTTTCCTTCAGGCTGTAGATCTGCTGAATATCCAATGGTCCCATAGCTTCAAGCTTTTTTTTCTTTTCTCTTTACTGCCTAAGCTTTAATCCTGTTCCTATACCTACTGTATTTGTGTGTGTGTATGTGTATGTTAGACTAGTTTAAGTGTTTATG
>NW_015631642.1:0-612 GCF_001515625.1 Sinocyclocheilus rhinocerous
GCACCTCTGGGATTCGAACCCAGGATCTCCTGTTTACAAGACAGGCACTTTAACCAACTGAGCCACATCACCAAAAGACACGCAGAGAGTCCGGGAGGATGGCTCAGAGGATCGAGCCATCCAGCGGTGAGGCCAATGGTCCACGGGCCTGGCCCTGGACAGCTTAAAACAGCTTATTTACAACTTTCTGTTGCCGGAGTGCAACAGTGTGCAGTATAAGGCTTAACAAAAAGCCAAAGGCCATGACTCTGGTGGGACTCGAACCCACAACCTTTGAATGGCCTCATCGGGCAGTCTAGAAGTCCAATGCGCTATCCATTGCGCCACAGAGCCTGCCTAGGTGCCTGGAAGAGGCACATGAAAATTTCTCCTCTGGGCTTGTGCCTGACCAATGCTGAGAGGTCACACACTCTGTGGGCAGGAAGGACAGGTGCTCGGGCCTCTGCACAATTGAAGTGTGAATCGAAAAGCAGAGACACCGTCAAGGACACCTGTCAAAGAAATAGCCCATAGAGAAAATCCAGCAGCGGAGAGGCATCGTTGGGATTCGAACCCAGGATCTCCTCCTTACAAGACAGGTGCTTTGACCAGCTAAGCCACAGCGCCCAGCTG
>NW_015631643.1:0-1275 GCF_001515625.1 Sinocyclocheilus rhinocerous
GACCTACAACACACTCATTATACAGATAGATGAATATTAAAATATTTTTAAAACAGGAAGAATAAAGGCATAGTTACTTATTGTCCACTCTTCTTTGGATTTTTCGGTCTATATCATTATTTGCTGTGTATCACAATAATCCTTTGTGTCATCGCGTTCATGATCAGATGTACCGCTGTATCAGCGCCCTTATTTGCGTAGGCTATGTTTCATTTGAAGAAGACATGATATGTGCGCGAACACGGTGCTGGTTCATGTTTGGAGCACGAGAGAATATGAATATGCGCACAAAAACTTGAAACACGCTTGCTCCGGTCTAGATATGAACTATGATCCGCGCAGTGAGTGTTGTTAAACTCACCGCAGCATTCAGCGCAGAAACCGCTCTCTCATGCACGCTCCACGTGTTAGATATTAAATATTGTTACGGTCATGTTTACAGAGATGAACTGAGATCACGGAAGCTCTTTCATGAGATTTGAATTCTCATGTAATACAACCTCTTGCATAATACAGCGCAGTGATTGGATCGTAAGTTCATTCTCATGAATAATACTGAGAATAGCTCGGAAAACTGATGACGTTGACGCATACTCAATAGCCATGGCAGGTATCACCACTCCAGATTAACGCATATAAGTCAGTTATCGTGAAGTCAGTTAAACTTTTCTTGAAGAACCGGAAGAACGAAATTGCTGCAAAAAAATTAAGAAAAAAAAAAACACACTTTTCCCTTAATAATAGACATAATAAGTGCTATTGTTGTTTTTTTTACTGTTGTGCAACCTGTTCATATATGTTACCAACTCAAAAAATGTGTTTTAGGGTTTCATGACACTTTAAGTAAAGTCGCTATAGGACTGTGGTTTCTGATGTGTAATTATTCAATCTCAGTAGAGCATTATTTGCTTGTTTGGTACATTTCACTGTAAATCAGTAACAGTTTTGCAGCAGGCTTTGCAAACTGACTTTTACAGTAAGATATAAACCTGACAGCACTGTCACAACATGGAAGTAAACTTGTTTATTTTAGGGTTAGTTCACCCAGAAATAAAAATTAGGCTGCGTTTTACTCACCCCAGAGGCGTCCTAGATGTATATGACTTTCTTCTTTCAGACGAATCCAGTCGGAGTTATATTAAAAATGGTCTTTGATCTTTCAAGCTGTTTCATGGCACTCAGCGGGTGTTGCATTCCTTCAGTTCAAAAGATGTGAAATAAAAAGCGCCCTTCCATAAAAAAAGTGTCTCACACAGCTCCGGGGGGTGAACAAAG
>NW_015631644.1:0-336 GCF_001515625.1 Sinocyclocheilus rhinocerous
TGCGTCACTTCTGAGCGGCGCATGCGCAACGCCGACCTCATACGTAATCCGCCCGGAGCTGCTTCCGTCTAGGACTGCTGGCGCAAGCTACAATAAAGTGATTATTATGTTTTGAATATGGATATTTTTCTTACAAAAACGCATCGATTCGCTACAGGAGGCCTTTGTTCACCCCCCGGAGCCGTGTGAGACTTTTTTTTATTTTTATGGACGGGCGCTTTTTATTTAACTTCTTTTGGACTGATGCATGCAACACCCGCTGAGTGCCATGAAACTTTTTTATATAACTCCGACTGGATTAGTCTGAAAGAAGAAAGTCATATACACCTAGGATGC
>NW_015631644.1:445-594 GCF_001515625.1 Sinocyclocheilus rhinocerous
GTGAGTAATTTGTGGGCTAATTTTCATTTTTGGGTGAACTAACCCTTTAAATCAAATCTGCAGAAACATTTAAAAACTACTGTTTTTTTTACTCATTCTGATTGTCTGGTGGATTTCAGAGTTGAATCGGGGAAGGCAGGCTGTTTCTC
>NW_015631645.1:0-1143 GCF_001515625.1 Sinocyclocheilus rhinocerous
CTGAGGAAATACATCAACTTCGCGCTGTGGATCGGCTTTCACCGTCGACGAAGCGGAGTTCAGCCCGGGGTCATCACATGTGGTAGCCAGCCGCCGTTCACTCTAGGCCACCGACCTACGCTCACTCAAGAGTGTGTGACGCTGTGTGTTTCGTTGTGAAAGTGAAACTTCTTTGTTTGGCCTTCCAAAAGAGGACACGACTAGAAATCAGTGGTTAAGTTGTATTTACAGCACTGTTCCAGAACAGTTCAACCCAAATATGCAGATGTGTGCAGCACATATTATGGAGGACTGTTTCCTAGGCCTGGCGATAAAACGGTATCGATATTTATCGACGGTACACCTTCTTTGATAACGATATAAAAAATGTTCGATATAGTGCAGATATAGTCACGTGCTATGAGTGACGCAGACAGCACACACAAACACCAACATGAGGGCTGTGCCTGCCTGTGATGAGGAGATTGTGAGTAAAGAATGAATATTAGTCGAATTTAAAATAAACATTTGCATTTGAATGCAAAAATAGTACATGTTAGATGTGCGTCAGGGAGCGTCATCAGTGGAGCACGAGATATCCGCATATGCGGTGATGATACAAGTGAAGTTGTAGTTTAATGTTTTGTTAGTCTAGCCCACGGGACGCTCAGTTGCTGCATTATTCATTCAAAATATTAGAGAAATATAGAAGCTCAATGCGGAGAAGATCTTGATTAGGTTAAAACCGAAACCAATCCATTCACACAGAACGCATATTCAGCGCATTTTCTAGACGCAGACGGACAACTGCTGCACTCTGCACTCGCGTCTCACACAAAAGATGTATAGAAAGCCATGCAAAGTTAAAACAGTTTAAACTTTTAGAAAACACGTCGCGAATTTGTGGAGGTTTATTCCTTTTCACTGCGTCTCATGTTTTTAAAGCCAATCTGTGTGATGGGCGATTCGTCTCTTTATATTAAGTAATGCATAAATAGGTGATGCTGTTTTGTTCATAATTGTTTATGCAATTTACGAAATTATATGTTATTCAAATGAGTTAATTTAGACGTAATGCACGTTTTTTATAGACTATTATTTCCTTGCGTTGAACATTTAAAATGTGCTGCATTGTTTTGCTCATTGCGCCCTCCTGTGGCCTCG
>NW_015631646.1:0-530 GCF_001515625.1 Sinocyclocheilus rhinocerous
TGAAAAGCTTCAATGCTTCATGAGGCTTCATCTCGCCATCACTAGAAAAAAACCAATTAGGGGTCAAATGATAAAACACTCAAAGACATCATTAAGGGAGGAGATTGTTTATTCTTTTAATTTTGCAGGCGTCGCCTGTTTGTATATTCTCGAAAGCGCATGCGCATTATGAGGACTAACCTGATTTTTGTTTTATTTATTTGTTTTTTATTTGACTTTAGGTAAAGAAGCACTATTTGTCATACCTATTATTGTCAGATTTTGACCTGATTTTATGCTGTTTAAACTTAACATTGACCAGCAGTTGTAAAGAAGATGGTCTTTCCCCATTCTAGTAGATAGGTCGCTAATAAGCCTAAAAGTAGCCTATGTAATATTTTGTCCATATTGTACATTTATCTATATTTACTAAATAAACGTAGCAAAATTTAATTATTTATTTATTGTTGTCTTTATTTATATGACAGTATTCTAATGGCTTCTGCATGCAAAACGGATTGCTGTTGTTGTTGTTTTTTAACTGTATTGAA
>NW_015631647.1:0-264 GCF_001515625.1 Sinocyclocheilus rhinocerous
ATGCATAAAGCGCAGCATAATTTGAAATCACGAGTTTAGTTTGTCAATCGCGCGTCTACAGTCAAGCTGAACTCTCCTACTGTCCGCATTCAATTTGCATCGACCGACCGTCACCCAGAGAACACGCGATCATGCAGGATACAAATGCACACTTCACAAGATCTCAACTAGATTCGAATAAGTCTGCAAGGTTTGTGAAATTAAATGTTCATTAGTCATTCAAATATTTTTTTAAATGATATTAATTAATATTTGCTGAATGCT
>NW_015631648.1:0-921 GCF_001515625.1 Sinocyclocheilus rhinocerous
GTTTTGATGTCAGCGACCTCTGGCGGATGTGACGTGCAAGGATGTCATGAAGTTGTTGTGGTTTTGAGAGTCCTGGTGTGTCTTTGGAACATAAAACTGTTATTCTTGGTTTTACATGAGCGAGAAGAGTGGAGTTTATTTAACCAATCTTTTGTTTTCGGCTAAATATCTTTAACTTTTGTAAGGGAAGCCTTTTTCCTGAACACTTAATTCTGTATGTATCAGTTTTCTGATTCTTCTAAGAAAGCGGTGAATTTTTTTTTTTATATTTATTTATTTATATATGCTTTCTGATAGAGATATATAAATAAAACACTTTTTTTTTAAAAAAAATTTTTTTTTATCATATACTTCATTGTGTTGCATTGCACGGTGTAAACAAAACCATGTCTGCATTTGTGATCGGAGAAATAAACAAACAAGTGCTACTATACACTGCTCAACTCTCATTTGAATCGTCAGTGGCAAATTCTTTAAATATAAAAAAAAAAACGTATTTTCGCTCGGAGTCAGAACAGCCGGCTTTGTAGTCTCCTCTACCAGGATCAGGAAACAGTCCTAAATAAAATGCACTGGACACATCTGAATATTTGGGTTGAACTGTTCTGGAACAGTGTAAATACAACTTAACCACTGATTTCTAGTCGTGTCCTCTTTTGGAAGACCAAACAAAGTAGTTTCGCTTTCTCAACGAAACACAGCGCCGTCACGACATGGCGGCGGCGGCGGCAACAATACTACAGCGAGAAAAAAAGTTGCGCCTTTCATTTGAGTGAACATTTGGGTGGCGTTATGCAAATCTTCCCACATCAAGATGTACACATGTAGGGCGTGTTAGAACAAGCCATTTGAGGTAGGCGTGGTTGACTCAACTTCTATTTTTTGTACTGCTGGGTGATTTCAATATTCATGTCTGTTGTG
>NW_015631649.1:0-1020 GCF_001515625.1 Sinocyclocheilus rhinocerous
TTTCAGAATTTAGCAGAAAGAAATTACTCGTCATCCAGTTTTTTTCGTATCGACTATGCATTCCGTTAGTTTTTCAAATTGGTATGTTTCGTCGGGCCGCGAAGAAATATAGAGCTGAGTATCATCAGCATAACAGTGAAAGCTAACACCGTGTTTCCTGATGATATCCCCCAAGTAAATGTAAAGCCTGAAAAGTAACGGCCATAGTACTGAGCCTTGAGGTACTCCATACTGCACTTGCTCTGATCAGGATTTTTGAGGCCGATCGCCGATCACAGAAAGCAGTATCTGCCGATTTTTGAGGCTGATCACAGAAAGCAGTATCTGCCGATACCAATCACAGATACAGATTTTTTTTAAAGCCTTCGTTTTATCATTTGTAACTATATATAGTGATACTCCAATCAGGATTTTTTGACATTTATTCAGGGCCTGAATTTCATTTTTGAAAATGGGGGGAATTCCCCTCTTAGGTGACTCTTGTGAGAGTGGAAGCAGCAAGGACTGTGCTTTCACAGAAGAGTCCGCTACTGATCCATGGCTTTTTACCACAAACACAACATTTATCCATTATTCTGATTTCAAATCCTTCACTGAAAATGCTTTTTCAACATTGTGATTGGAGCAATGTCATCAATAACATTCTTCACTTTTCAGTTAAAGGAATCAAGGAGAAATACAGAACAGAAATACAGTACAGAAATATAATCTTTAACAGGCATGTTTAAACACAATAAATATAAGCAACACCTTATTCAATGCTTTACTTCTAGATTTATATATTAAGTTGCTCAAGCAAGTGGCAGAACATTTAAACTACTTTTCTTACATGATCACAAACTTACCATTGACAGAAATAGTCAGCTCTACTGCCCATTACAAGCAATCCTGCCGTTCATAAAGAACTTTGTTTTCCTTCCTCCACGAGTACCGTCTATTAATGCCTTGTTGATCTAAAAGTGCTCTTTCCCTTTTAACCTAGCCAAAAAGCCATATGTGTTGACTGTGAAACACAGTAGA
>NW_015631650.1:0-498 GCF_001515625.1 Sinocyclocheilus rhinocerous
GGAGAAGTTATGCAAATCAAAATTATTCGCTGATAATTTTACCGTCTGCTTGAGTTCACAAATCTCATTGACACTTGTGTTCAGGTATGGTGCCTTTTCGGCACCTTTGCACCAGATTTTTAATTTTTTTCTATTGATGTCAAGCACCATTGGTTCTTAAAATGTCATGGGATGTTTAAAAAACAGTGCTAATGAGGTTTAGTATCAGTTAATACAGATTGCTAATTTGATCAAATGGCTTCAGAAGACTTATAATATACTGTAGAAGGCTTGATGTTTTTGTCCTTTTTGGAGTTTTGCCTCATTTTTATCCATTTTTATTGTATAAAAAAACCGAAGCTCAGACATTCTACCCAAGATCTCCTTGTGTTTCTTAAAGAAGAAAGAGTAAATGATGACAGAATAATAATTTATATGTTAACTGTTCCTTTAAAGTTTACACGCATCACCATTTTTCTTCTTACTTTGAAGTAGGGAGCACGCGACGTACCTCATCAT
>NW_015631651.1:0-2130 GCF_001515625.1 Sinocyclocheilus rhinocerous
TATCTGCGCGTGCTCCTCCCGAAACTTGTTAATGAAACATCACTTAATATAACGATCGATTAGCTCATATCACATCTAACCGTGAAATTATTATTATTGTTATACTTTATTCTCAAATGTATTAATGTTAACAACATCAGCATTGCGTGACTATGAGTATAGTATGTATTAGCGTGTAGATTTCAATTTCTGTACAGTCTAATCTCTAATTGTCATACTATTCGAATTTCATATTAAGAAATTCTTTTAACCCAAAAAGCAAATTATGCTTCCTTCGAACTGCTTCTCTTTAAAATACAAATCTTGTGTAATACCAGGCTATCTGTAATCAGAATTTGAAACTGGAATATAATTAAATTTCATTCACATGTGTTTCATAAACACATAATCCTTTCTGGATTACAATTTGCCATCAAAATGATACATTTAATTATTCCAGCTGCTGTGAGAAAAGGCTATAAACGATCCTCACACGCGATAGCCTAGTAGCCGGAAAAACTTCTTTATGTTTACAGACATGACGTAATGATGCAGTGCCATGCAATTTCCCGCGAAAACCTACCCGTACCGCTCAAATTAGAAAACATTATTATAAGCTAACCGTTGTGAATCGGGCTAAAGTAAGGCGATAGTTTTGAACACTGGCTGGTATACATATGGTTATGTACTTGCTCAAATATTGATTTCGGATAATTTTTAACCAAAAAAAAAGTTACGGACTGCAGCTTTAATTCCCCAAAATTGTTCTTTGTGCACTGAAGACTATTGACATTGTCAGTATATATTCTAAATGCCCAAATATCATCATTATTATTATTATTATTATTTTTTTTCATGCAATCACTATTTACATTATATGCAAGTTTCTCTGAGAAACTGTTTTGCAAATGTGTGTCCTAATAATAAGAGATATTATTGACTTTGAACTATCTAGTTAATCCTGATTAATCACTTTGATCTTGTAGTTTGTTATATTTCTGAAGTCAATCATTATGTTTGCATGTTTGGAAAAAGCTTAAACTAGAATCTTACATCATGCATGTCTGAAGCTCTCAGAGAGAAAGACACCTTGCCACATGTGATTGTTTCTCTTGTGTTGTATTTGAGTAAACAACAAAATTGTAATGGTAAATTATTCATGTCATTATGTTATAAATTTAAATTATTCATGTCATGTCATTTTAATGTTTAATGTCATTTCACCTTCACAGTAAGCAGAATTATTATAGTAAACTAAAACCATAAAACTAAAATCATACATATAAACAAAAACTAATAAAATGACAAAAACACAAAATAACTTAAACTTTACATTTTAAAATTAAAATAAGTACAGAAAATATAAAACTATAATATTATCCCATTGATACTGAAATAACACTGATAATGAAAAGACTCTCTCTTTGTTTCTCTATGTTTATAATGTTTTTGTGCCCAGTTATTGCAGATTCTTTGACAAACACTTTAACACACACACAAAATAAATACACTGTATACATTACACTGCAGTTGTTTTTCATTTTTAACCTAAAGGCTCTGTAAATTACTTACATTATCTACATTTAAACATCACATGCTACTGTACGTTGTTTTCACAATACATTGCATTTAATTCAGTGAGTAGTTTAGTAATCAAATAAAAATGGGTAATTGTGTATTTGTAATGCAATTTTCTGCAGAAATGTCAGAGCTTTGATCAGAACAGAACAGTCTGATCAATAATGATTGTAGAAGGTGTTAAGGATGTTAAAATTAATTACTTTTTAAAAAAATAGAATAATGCATACTGTGCAGTAAATACGGTATAGTGTTTTGTCCTCCATCAATAAGCTGCAGTACTGCTGTGATCTTCCAGATAATATCAAACTAAACTACATCAAGATTGCAAACTGAAAGACAAATCAAATAAAAACATTTAATTTATTGTTAGCTTCCAGTTTTAGCTCTATCCCTTGTTTCCACAACTAATAATCTTGCTTCTCCACTCTATTCACTCTGAAATTCTATGCACATCTATGTACATGTGATTGGCTGATAGATATTTGAGTTAACGAGCAGTTGATCTGGGGCAAGTTCAAGCTCAATCCGGTGTGCACCGTTTTGCTACGGTTTCCGGTTTGAACGACATGT
>NW_015631652.1:0-1134 GCF_001515625.1 Sinocyclocheilus rhinocerous
CGCAAGAGCAAGACGTGGATGTGTGCAAGGATCTTTTAATCCTGATCCGACGGCAAGCCAACGACCACAATGGCGCCATCTTCAGGTCTAATAACTGCGCAGCAGGTCTAATAAATGAACTTTTCCACGACATTCTAATTTATTGAGATGCACCTGTATATATATATAAATTCTCAGATCCTTCCTGAGCTAAAGTTCTAGATTTTTCTCTCTCCTAAAACTTTTTTATCTCTTCAAAAACTATTATTTTTCTCCACTCGGCAACAAAAGGGGGAAAAAAAGCTAAACTAGCATTAGCATGCAGTACCAACCTCGGCCACCAGGTGCCACTATCAGAAAGCACTGAATCAGTTGAGCATGCAGTACCAACCTCGGCCACCAGGTGCCACTATCAGAAAGCACTGAATCAGTTGGTAATGTATTGTGCTGTGGTATTTTAGAGAAGGGTATAACTGCAGCCTGGAGATCTCCAAATGGGGGCGGGAACTACAAAATGGGGTGGGAGCACAAAAATAGGGCGTGGCTTCCTCCCATTGATAGACAGGCACATGACACGCATGCGCAATTTTTTCCCACAATCCACTTCAGTGCAAACTCCGCCCCACAGCTGATTCTAAAGTTTTTATTGGTTGTGTCAATTAAAGTGTTGATTTCCTACACTATGCTACAAAAATGCTAACCCCTAACCTACCCCACACCTGACCCTAACCTTAACCAGTGAAATTGACTGCACAGCGGGATTGACGCTGAATAACGTGGTAAAGAAGGTTGCAGTTCAGGTGATAAACAGTTAATAAGATTATGCAATATGAGACTGTTCCGTAACTCCCCAACCAGACCTCACCGGACAAGGGCACCTTTTTAGTTACACCCATCGTCACTACCCTCTCCTACACTGCGAATTTCGTGCCCCGGGACACCCCCGTTGCTTGGAACAAAGCGATAGAGTTAAATCTTTCCCCTGCGCTGTGCAGGGACAGCTCGCGGGAGAGCTCGTGGGTGATTCCCGTTTATATCATGAAGCAGAGGTTCAAACTCCAGTCCTAACACCACTGGCCACGAGCTTTGGGCTCTGATCTCACGGAGAATATTTATTTATATAGCATATTTTATTTTAGATCAACTAGAAACAAT
>NW_015631652.1:1291-1449 GCF_001515625.1 Sinocyclocheilus rhinocerous
CTTTTGGAGTTCACGCCCCATTTTGGAGATCTCCGGTCTGCAGTTATACCTACTTGGTATTTTAACTGTATATGATCAGATCTGTAGATTGGCGTGTTGAGCTTCTGTGCATCTGGACCTGTATTAGAATTTAAATCTGGGGAAATAAACATGTTTCT
>NW_015631653.1:0-576 GCF_001515625.1 Sinocyclocheilus rhinocerous
TTTTACTGTTTAACATAATTCCTTCATTGAATTGCTAGAACCAGTGTTGTTTTAGTATTATTTATATAGTAGAATATATACTATTATTATTTATATTATATACTATTCTAATATTTATTATTTTAATATAATTATAATTATTTTATTTATACAATTATATTTAATATTATTATAATTGATAGTAATAATTATTTATTTATTTTTAATAATTGGAATAAATTCAGTTATGTTTAAGGTAGATGCCATCTTATGTTTTCAAAGATTTATTATAAAATTTTATTATTTTTTTCCCAAAATGCAATAAATCCATGACACGTTTTTTGTTTTTTGTTTTTTTCCAAAATGCAGTAAATCCATTGAATCAATATAAAAGTTATTTTTCATATTGAAACTGTTGAAAATACACAGCATATTTAGTTGATCCACATATGACAGCCTCTGAACTTGGTCAATACTAATCTTATATACAGGCACTGGACTAAAAATACATTCAATCAGTCATCGCTCCCAAAAAGAGTTCAACGGGTCATTTTGTTAATGCTATAAATTAATTACAACAATAAAAGAAAATTTCAC
>NW_015631654.1:0-200 GCF_001515625.1 Sinocyclocheilus rhinocerous
AGAGAGGCCATCCGCGTTGGCGTTCGCGGCTCCAGCCCGATGACGGACCACGAAGTGAAAGTCCTGGAGCGCGAGGAACCATCGGGTCACCCTGGCATTGGAATCCTTGGCGCGGGCCATCCACTGAAGGGGTGCGTGGTCCGTGACTGGATGAGGCAGCGATAATATCCGGCCAACCCTAAAAAGGCTCGTACCTGGGT
>NW_015631655.1:0-2432 GCF_001515625.1 Sinocyclocheilus rhinocerous
CTAAAAGACGAGATAACTCGTCAATGGCGGGGAAAGAGTTAAATTGTATTTATTTACAGAGGTATATGTCACACACTTCTCTAGTAAGTTTAGTCTGTGTAAAGACGCTGCGCAGCGCAAATCCATGAATGAATGTTCCGAAGTGAAGTAAACTTCAACGGATTTCCCCTGCTCAGGGAGTAGGGAGCAATGAACACTGTGTAGGGAGCATGTCAATCGGAACACAGTTCATGCATGTAGTTCCCTTTGAGCATGTCAATCGGAACACAGTTCATGCACGTAGCTCACTTCTAACGAGCTGGTTATCTGAATCGGGTGCGTTAACTAAGAGAGACATGCAAAATATGCAGAGCGAGGAGGCGCGAGGACTGGAATTGAAAACCGCTGACCTAGAATTTCAAAATCAACTGCAGGTGGTGAATCTTTTTCATATCTAGCTCCTAAACTCTGCCCTAGCACTGTTTGAGAAGCAGACACAATCTGTCAGTTCAAATCTAGACTAAAAACACATCTCTTTAACCTGGCATACAAATAACACAATATAATTTTTCAATTCAAATTAGATAGGGTTATTTGATAGATTGTTAGGCTACATAAGTTAGGTCAGCTGGAACCGGGAACACTTCTACGGAGCCCCTAAAGGGACATGGTGGTGGAAAAAAATCAGATTGAGTGCAAAAATTTGGGGTGGGAGGAAAAAATATTTGTCAGATTTTTTGCGTTCTCTCGCAAAACTTTTGCGTTCTCTCGCAAAGATATTTTGCGTTCCCTTGCAAAACTTTTGCGTTCTTTGCGAGAGAACGCAAAAGTTTTGCGAGGGAACGCAAATATCTTTGCGAGAGAACGCAAAAGTTTTGCGAGGGAACGCAAATATCTTTGCGAGAGAACGCAAAAGTTTTGTGAGAGAACGCAAAAGTTTTGCGAGGGAACGCAAATATCTTTGCGAGAGAACGCAAAAGTTTTGTGAGAGAACGCAAAAGTTTTGCGAGGGAACGCAAAATATCTTTGCGAGAGAACGCAAAAGGGAACGCAAATATCTTTGCGAGGGAACGCAAAAAAAAAATTCCTCCCACCCCGAATTTTTTTCCCACCACCATGTCCCTTTAGGGGCTCCGTACACTTCCTATATAACCCGATGTACTTGGTACATCATAAGAAGAATGGGCAAAACTTAGGATAGAGGCAAAGTTTAAAAATAGTCAAATTAATGTAAAATTTATATCAAGTAATTAGTATTTGGGGTAAATTTTTCTGAGACCACTGTAAAGCAGCTTTGAAAGAATTTGTATTGTAAAAAGCCCTATATAAATAAAGGTGAATTGACTTGAGTTAACAACGATTCAGACAAGTGTTAACAAATTATAACCAACGTGCGAGCTGGTAGGCTGCGATAGCCTCGTGGGCAGCGCACTGATATACAGCATCGTTGTTCCGAGTTCAAATCCCAACTAACAATATAAGTTTATCTATTATAATTGCCCGTTATTATATTAATAATGGTAAATGAATGAAAATATACCAAACGTTGAACAATTTGGAATCAATGTTAAAATATGTTTGGAAACAATATCAAACAGTAAAAACTTAAGATCAAGGAAATCAGCTGTTGGATATGTACAAGGTTTTGTTTTGTTTTGTAAAATGCCTTTCTGTCTTTATTTTATTTATTTTTGTTTGTTTGGTTGCTTTCTCATTACCCCTGACATATATAAGCTAGTTGTTTTGCTTTATAAAGTTGTAAATATGAATATTTATCTTACACAAATGCCGTGATTCGTGTCAGAAGGTCTTTATTAACCCCTGGAGCCATGTGAAGTACTTTTTATGATCGATGGATCGATGGCCTTCAAAATCTCATGCCCCATTCACTGGCATTTTAAACCTTGGAAGAGCCAGGATATTTATTTATTTATTTTAAATAACTGATTGTGTTCGTCTGAAAGAAAAAGGCATATACACCTAGTATGGCTTGAGGGTGAGTAAATTATGGGGTAAATTTCATTTTTGGGTGAACTATCCATTTAAGATGTTTTGTGAATATGTCCCCTGGTTTCCTGTCTTCGGCTGTTGCATCATGTCTCCCTGTTTTTCATAGGTCTGCTCAATGCCCATTACATTTTAAGGTGCTGTCAGGTTACAAGCCATTTTTATTTGAAAAATGTGAACTGAAACTTACTCTGTTCTCAAATTGCTGACTGTTGAAGTAAAAATAAAGCAAATTTTTAACATGTTTGTAAAGAATTTCAAATTCAGTAAAAGTAACTTCACACACCGTCATCGTGTTCATTGTTTTTTATGATTGATCACTTCTGGAAAATGCATATAGTCAAAAGTATGTGGACACCCAATAATTTTCAATATTCTAAAATATATATATTGTATGTACTGTAATACACTGAACAAAATTATAAACGCAACACTTTTGTTTTTGC
>NW_015631656.1:0-567 GCF_001515625.1 Sinocyclocheilus rhinocerous
TTTACAAGTAAAAAAATAAATGAATTCAAATCAATATTTTATAAAAATTTTTTAAATGTATTTATTTTATTAATTAGCTGTGAGATCATGTACAGTGTGTTTTTAATTTAACAAATGTGACTGTGGCAGTATTCACGCGATAATATACAGTCAGCTGGCCATTATTGCAAAATAAACCCTATTTACCCTGTTGGGTTTATTTTTTGCGATGATGACCAGCTGACTGCATATTGTCACTTAAATATAGCCACAATCGTTTTTAAATAAAAAACGCATGATTATACGATAATAACATATTATATTTTTTATCTGTAAAATAGGACCGATAATAACAATATTTTTTATCTGTAAAATAGGACCCAACTGTGTGCGTGTGTGTGTGTGTGTGTGTGTGTGACACACACACACACACACACATAACGTCTTGAAAAAATATTTATATACTTATAAAATTATATGTAGTATGTAAAATTGGTCAAAAGCTAATTTCTCCTGCGCAGTTCTTGAAGCCTAACTCAAAACCCCCTGCGACTCGCTGTGAAGTTTCTCATTGGTCAAACGCCTGTC
>NW_015631657.1:0-1059 GCF_001515625.1 Sinocyclocheilus rhinocerous
TGATAATCATCTGTCCAGGCATACATTCATAGATACACACACACAAATAAATAAATTCATTAATAAATAAATAAATAAATAAATTCTGTGCAACAAGTGCTACCATCTAATAATAACATTAATGTAAAAATGGTATAGGATTTACTTTCAATTTTCACTTATAAATTGCAGTAAATTTCACAAAGAAACAGCAAGTAACACATTGAATTAAATGTGACACTTCGAAGTAGCAGTAGCAGAAATAGCACTTCAAAAAATTATTTACGTTTACAGTGTATTTATATTCATTTATGTACCCGTTCTTTTGGTTTTTAGGGTGAAATGTTTTTCGTGCGATTGGCCCTCGTGTTTCTGTGGTGGTTTATATCTCTGAGGCCGATCATGAGTTTATATGTAAAAGCTGCTTGAATGAGATGGAAAAAAAATCTAACTCTTCCTTAATTACAGCTAAATATGAAGCGACGGCAATCTCGCCATGAAATAAATCTCCTAAAAAGCAAGGCAAGATAATGTCTGTGATTTCTGCATATGCCATGGAGCCCTCTTCACACAGCACAGACTTGAATTATGACCAATATCTTCTTTCAACGTTTCTCTTTCAATTACAGTACTGTATAAATGAAATTAAAGCTTGTAGTCTGTAATTACATCTAAAAGAATATCCAAAAGCATCAAAATGACAGCAATTAGAGAATGAAAACTCCCACACATGAATGGAAAGTAAAAGATTCAGGGAATATTTCGGGAATAAATGCATTTAGACATTGTATATCCATCAAGATTAAAATCTGTCCTTTAAAGAGTTGAGTGATGTGTGTTTTAGCAGAGTAATTTCTTGAAATGTCCTGATGTCAGCAGGACCAAATTGAATTATCCTGCAAAGACCTTTTAGTCACTGCAATGGAACCTGCTTCTCAGGAAGAGAATCTTTTTTGGAAATCATATATGTACTACCAAAAGTCTAGACATGCCCACTTATTCCTCATTTTTTTACCACTTTATACAATTATGAAGTGCTCAAAAACCAGTAATATAATCACCAAAACAGGTGAAACACGC
>NW_015631658.1:0-1024 GCF_001515625.1 Sinocyclocheilus rhinocerous
ATCTCCAAACGCATTAACTATATCATTAAATATCTTGATTCTCACATTTATAGATTATGTTGATCTATAGTGAGCGATGGTCAAAGTAACCTAATAATGTACTCTATTAACTATGCATAAAAACCTGTCTGTTTACTTAATTAACAGATATGGGTGTCATGCCATAAAATATTTTTAATACGACTGAGTTTATATTTAATGTGAATTTAACATTGAAAGTTAATGTGAATAACAACATTGCCAGTTAGGCTATAATCATAACACTTTAATTGTACAGAAAGAGAGCAAAGGACATTTACATTATCAAAGAACATTTTCACTGACAGTCTAGTTCAAGCACTCTCAAAAACTCCCATTAAAATCACTGAAGCTGTTTACACAGTGCAAATGTGTGTACGAATCTGTAAAATATTAATTTCACATTGTTGTTTCTGATTGAGAGAATTCACCAGAAAGAGGTATTCAGTCAGCGAGCGAGTGAAGAAAACACCGGCATTTTAGCGATGACTCATCTGAACACCTCTGATTGGTCATTGCATTCATAAGCTCAACAGTATCGTGTGTGATTGGTTAATGCGCAGTGCTGTACAAACGCGTCTGTATCTATCTCAGCGCCAGCCAGTGTACAAACGCGTCTGTATCTCGCCAGTCAGTGAACGCAGATTTTAATTTAAGAGCTGATGATATGAAGCACTGAACGTTCTAATCACGCCGGTGTGATTGTATTAAATATAGAAAATATGAATTGGCTATTTATTTTTTTGTTGAAAGCTGCATTCAAAATCCACTTGGCTCAAAAATCTGAGGGGGCACGTGCCCCTTACTTTGAATGGGCATGACGCCTCTGCATGAGATGCTTTTTCTTGCTTAGAAAAATTTATATGATAGCTTTTTGTTTGCTGATTGGCTGCAGTTGGATTGAATGCCAATTTTCTAAAGAGTTTATTCAAAGCTCACAAACATAGCCATCCACGTGGCCTTTTTGCTCCTTGGGAAACTAATGATAATGATATTTCAAGTCCAG
>NW_015631659.1:0-471 GCF_001515625.1 Sinocyclocheilus rhinocerous
TTTCAATTAATTAGACGTGATTTTTGGTTACTAAAATTTAATTTAACCAATGAAACAGAGTCCAGAAAAATTACATCGTAAAAAATAATTGGGGAAAAAAATAATAAAATGGCCCTACGTTTTTAAAAAAAAATATGTTTCAGAATTTCAATGAATTATTATTGTTTTTTTTGTTTAGTTTTTTTGAATGAGCCAGTACATTTAATTTAACCATTAAAATGGAATCTAGAAAAAATAAAACAAACCGAATTTGGGAAAATAATGAAACCGTTTTCTTTCTTTTTTTTCATTTTCATTTAGTTTTTATTTGACCCTCTAACTCTAGCACTCTCTATTCTAATTCTATTCTTAAAAACAAAACAAAAAAAAAACACTTGTCCCTTTTAGACTTGCACTCTATTGATTTGCTGCTTGTTTTCTTTATACAAAAAAAACTAACACTTGCTTTCTAATCTTTTTGTATTCTATCTG
>NW_015631660.1:0-541 GCF_001515625.1 Sinocyclocheilus rhinocerous
ATACACAACCCACTTACTTCTGAACACATCCCGTCTGCACTGTATCTTCCTGATTGTTTATGTGTCTCATGCTTCGCACGTCTTCGTGTTTGACAAATGCATTCTGGTGGGTTCTTCAGTTTGTGACTTTCATGCATGGCAGCGCTTGAAAAGTGTGAGTTCAGAGTCATTGTAATTTTCAGGCTAAATGTAAAGACAAAACGAGACCATGTTGGCATCCGCAGTGGATCAGCTAAAGGAATGGTGGCAGCGTGGGAGTTTGAGATGTGATCAGCCGGCTAATCCTTGAGCAAAACCAGTGCCAACCTGCAACCAGGACCACAGAGCTCAGTCATACATGAGGAAATAGCTCGGAATCAAAATGTCAACTTTTAACCTTTTTTTCTTTTATTTTTGTTCTTTTTCTTCTACTACTACGACTAATATCCACTTTAGTTGTGATTGCGTGTCAGCGTACTGTCCATTCATCATGCAGTATTATAAAGGATATGAATATAAAATTGAAACAATGAAATATTTCAAAGTATATATCTATTTTCAA
>NW_015631661.1:0-1218 GCF_001515625.1 Sinocyclocheilus rhinocerous
CAAAATAATCAGTAAAGTTCTTGCACATAGAATTGAAAAAATGATACCATTCATAATCCACCCAGATCAAACCGGTTTCATCAAAAGTAGGCAGGGATCCAACAACATACGCAGACTATACGATTTAATCCATTATTCATCACTACAACAGGAAAACACCATTATAGTCACTTTAGATGCAGAAAAAGCTTTCGAAAGAGTCAACTGGAATTTTGTATTCACCACATTACAAAAATTTGGCTTTGGGGAGTCGTTTATTAATTGGATCATACGGTGGCCGAGAAGTGCAAAGCAAATCACAATTCTGAAAACAAAATAACAAATTACAAACGCAAATGCAAGTCTAAAAAACAAAATAACAATTCAGAAAGCACAACAACAATTCAGAAAACATTATAACAAGTCAGAAAACACAATGACAAATCAGACAAACCGGAAGAGGTAGGTATAGTTTGAGACAGCGCCATTGGTTTGGGATTACTCACCGCTGACTGGACGAGACATCTGTCAATCAACGTATACAGGAAGAACCAGCCGAAGAACAGCAGAGTTGTGGTGGAAAGTTCGGAGATGGTATTAAAGTAGCTCAGTTTAAATGTATTGTATGAATTGCCCTTGCTATGGAATAAAAAATACGGAGTCTATATTTACATTTAGTTATAAGTGGCTGTAAAACATCAGCTCCAGTGGTGCAGTTGGATAAGCGCTTATCGTTGGCTTTTTGACGCGATCGACCCGGGTTCGATCCCGCCTTTTGCCGAACTTTTTTTTCCTCCCTTTTCAAATCTCGTATCACATCGTAAAGGCGTTTATTTTCAATAAAAATTAAGGAAATAATCAAAAAGTTAAAAAATAAAGTATCGGGTAGGGTTAGGGTAGGTGTAGGGAGGGCTTTATTGTACCAATAAGGTGGCATCCATTAAAATTATAATTTACACTCAATACGTTATTATTGCATACTGTTTTATAATGTACTACAATACTGAAGTGCAGATAATTGCCACTATTTGCAACAAGTAGTATACTTGATAGTAGAAATCCTGATATTTTAACATAGTGTAAATAGGTATTTGCACTTAGTGTAAATAGCATATTGCTAAAAAATACTGCTATTTTCACTTAGTGTAAATAGAATCCATTGCTAATACGAGATTTGAAAAGGAAGGAAAAACATGTGAATAGAATCCATTGCTAATACGAGATTTGAAAAGGGAGGAA
>NW_015631662.1:0-747 GCF_001515625.1 Sinocyclocheilus rhinocerous
TCTCACCCACAGAGAGATAGCTAGCTAGCGTCTCTTCTACAGGGGCTTCCTCTCATAGCCGCTTTCACGCATCCCCTCAATGTTGGCATAACTCGTATGCTGGAACTTATGGATGCGGGAGGAAAACGGCCTCTTCCATTCCTTCTTGATCTTCGTATGGAGATCAGGAAGAAATGGAAGGCTCACTTGAGCTGGGGAGGCTATGGTCAGAGAGATAACGCTCGTTGAGACGACCCCGTGGCACCACCTTCTTGGCCCACTTCCACGGCAAGTCGAGCCTCGCCGTGGCGCATTCCATAACCTCCAACAGCTCATCATAAGCAGGGCAGGAGGATTTAGAGGGCTCAATCTCGACTTCTTCACCCTCCTCAGACATCTCCTGCTCTTTCTGGGCAGAACCCAGCAGAGCACTAGCCACTGGATCAGATGATGTCAGGGAAATTGCATCATCATCATCCAGCAGCTCGCCCTCGTCCGCGGCCGATGAGCACGGGAGGGAACGCCCCTCCTTAAACTCATCGGTCAGATCCGTCTGCGATCCCCACAAGCTCATTCTCCTCTGTGCCTCGGCAGCTGTGGGTCCTGAACCACGGGGAGCAGACGACTGCCCCACCTTCCTCTAAAAGAGAGACAGACGAGAGCGCAGCTTTTTCATAGAAAAACGCTTGCAGTGGATGCAGATTGCCCCCTCGAGGACATCGTGTGCGTGCTCTTCACCCAAACAAACGACGCAAAGATCGTGTGTGT
>NW_015631663.1:0-1047 GCF_001515625.1 Sinocyclocheilus rhinocerous
CTGCTGTCGAGGTAATACAAGGAATGTTGTGAGTGGTTGTCAAGGGAGCCAATCAGAATTTAGCAGCCTCGTCTCTGATTGGCTGGAATCATGGCATATTGTAACGCTGGGTTGTGTTGAGCACACAAGCTGTTGGCATTTAGAGAGCACTGAGGGCGGGCATCAAGGGAGCAAGTTAGTGAAACATTGCACGTGCAAAAGAGAATGTCTGCACATATCCAAAAATTTATTTTAAATGCAAAATTGATTTTTGTGTGCTCAAAATACTTTCTTCTTTGCGAAGCGAACGTTTTCTCCAGAAAACTCAGATCGCGCTCGTGCAAAAAGCACTTTTGTGCGCTCAACGTATGATCTTTCGCGCGCAGAAATGTGGCAGAAATGTAATCCCATAAAACCGGTAGACTAGTCGGGATCGAGGGAAAGATGAATGCAGCAATGTACAGAGACATCCTTGATGAAAACCTGGACCTTAGACTGGGGCGACGGTTTATCTTCCAACAGGACAACTTTGCTAAGCACACAGCCAAGATAACAAAAGAGTGGATACAGGGCAGCTCTATGAATGTTCTTGAGTGGCCCAGACTTGAACCCGATTGAACATCTCTGGAGAGATCTGAAAATGGCTGTGCACCAACACTCCCCATCCAACCTGATGGAGCTTGAGAGGTCCTGCAAAGAAGAATGGGAGAAACTGCTCCTGCAAAGAAGAATGGGAGACACTGCCCAAAAATAGGTGTGCCGAGCTTGTTGCATCATACTCCAAAAGACTTGAGGCTGTAATTGGTGCCAAAGGTGCTTCAACAAAGTATTGAGCAAAGGCTGTGAATACTTATGCACATGTGATTTTATTTTTGTTCTATTTTTAATTTGCAAAGATTTCAAACAAACTACTTTCAGGTTTTCACGTCATTATGGTGTATTGTTTGTAGAATTGAGGAAAATAATTTAATCCTTTTTGGAATAAGGCTGTGAAAACTTTCCGAATGCACTGTATAAAGTGTGCCAGTGGTTAAGAGAATGTTTTTCCTTTGTCATCTTGAAACATTG
>NW_015631664.1:0-354 GCF_001515625.1 Sinocyclocheilus rhinocerous
TAATAAAAATAACATCCAGGTGCTTTACGGTAATGAAACTTGGGGAAAAATCTCTTTAATTGTCATGAAAATAATGTCAATGCGAAAAACAAAACAGCAACAACAAAATTATGGTCCCAAAAGGCATAATTTTCTCTATGCACTGAGATTTTATTTGATTTTAAATTCACATATGAAAATTTGATGTTTGACCTTTTCTAACTAACTCCAAAATTAGCAAAGCTCTGAATACAAGTAAAAAAATAAAATAATAATTATTTTTTTGATCTGACAATTATTAAAACAGGTTTTTCCAGGAGTTACCAGTTGTGCAAATAAAAGTAATGGGCCTCATTCATGAAACATTCGTAAATA
>NW_015631664.1:488-553 GCF_001515625.1 Sinocyclocheilus rhinocerous
GATAGTTAAATGTGTGTAGCTTAATGAATTCCAATCATTCGTAAATAGGGCGCGCATGCACGCTC
>NW_015631665.1:0-1361 GCF_001515625.1 Sinocyclocheilus rhinocerous
AAATAAATAAATAAATAAATGTGTACAAATTTGAGCAACTCTTTTAGTAAACAGATTCAAATCCAAATGCCCACAACTAATCAGCATATTACAGATTTACTGATTTAGCGGAGACGTGACCATTTTGTTTGTCCAAAACGCAACAGAAAACCTCTGAATAATTTCTTTAACATCACATGCCTGCAGATCCTCCAGCACTTATTGAGTGACTGGGAAGGAAAGGCAGCTATCAGGAGGAAGCTGATAATAAAACCCAGAATGCCCTGCGGGTCAACATACGGGAGGGCAGACTGAGAGACACAGCTCAAAACAGGAAATGGTCTCAGATATTACCATGCAAAAGCCTAGTCCATTACCACAGATACTGTATCAATGTGCCACTGAATGACGCAATGCAAGACAGCTCACTAAAAATCATGTAGTAAAATCAATGTTTTCTATGCAGCCACTATAATCACTTTAGTGCTTTGGTTATCAAATCTTGTCATATGAAGAATCAGATTTGAATGTCAAACCCTAAACTTCCCAATGCATGTAATTCCCTAAAAGCAATTGAGTATATTAAGGAATCACATGAATCTCAGATTATATAAAAAATTCTGCTTGTTTGCATGTTTTAAATAACTTGTCTTATATCCTTATCTATTTAAGTAAATAGCATGCTACACTGTTTTTTAAGATCTCATTAATTGCAACTTACTATAAAAAAAAGCTGTTTTTACTTATACATGATAACCTTTTCTGTTCTAAAGGTTCAATAAAAAGAAAAGTGTTATTTCATATGCTAGGCTTTACCGGATAATGTAAATAATTAATGCAGCTTTGAGGGAACGGTGTACAATTACCATCTGATTTTTTGTGAATGCATAAGCCTAGTTCCAATTCTGCAATATTGTTCCTTATTCATAGCCAAGCACTGCAGTCAATCTTTTAGTTTATGGGACACACAGGGATTTTAACAGTCACAGTTTTTCCGTGCACAGAGGAGGTACTGAGCTCTCAGTGAAAGCGGTTTCAGCGAGGCTATTCTTAGCATCATATCACCAGGCTCTTGAGACGGGCACGCAGGGCTGACCATCTCTGTGAAAAGCTCCACTTAGCACTCCACTGGAACCTTATTCAGCCATTACCATAACATTAGACATAAAACACACACCCTGGCTGGATGACAAATGCATATTTAAAATGAGATGCCCATCCCAAACAGCAATCTGACACCAATCAATATACCGAGACAAAAACCATATCAGTTTCTTGATCAATACGCATTTGAAAAGCACAAGATACCTTAGTATGCCATAATCAAATACACAAAAGACTTAAGAATAAACTGATATTCAGCTTAAAAAGGATTCTGAATA
>NW_015631666.1:0-235 GCF_001515625.1 Sinocyclocheilus rhinocerous
TACTAAAATAAACTTGAAGTATACTACTTTTTGGTAAGGGTACTGATGAGCTGACGAGCTGAATCAGGTGTGTTTGATTAGGGAGAGATGCAGTGGTCGTTTTATATGATCTAGTGTCTTTAGCCCTATTCGCACGGGATTAGTATAATCTGGGGACCTTGTGTGATTTTGACATTTTTTGCCAAATGCAGGCCAAATCACAGAGATGCCGATTCGCACGGGACTAATATTATCA
>NW_015631666.1:1442-2138 GCF_001515625.1 Sinocyclocheilus rhinocerous
TTTCGTAACTAAAATAGTGTGTTAATTATAGCAGTGGTAGGGTTTCAGAGCTGTGATCTCACTGATCTCAACATGTGAGTTTGACCGCAGTAGATCAGTGGTCATCTCTGAGCCCAGTTTAGACTGATGGGTGTGAATCTGAATCATTCTGACGGCACTTCCTCCTCTTTCTGTAAGTGAGCTGCTGCACGCCATTAAACTCCTTTCAGTTAACAATAGAATAAGTTCAGATTGTTTAATAAACTGATTTTAAGCCTTATTTTATTTGAATCAACCAAAGAAATTACAGTTTCTAACATTCATCTGAATTTGATTTAAATTTCTATAAAATATACAGTATGTGAGCAGATTACTTATCACAAGTCCTCCTTTCAAATCTTCTCTTTTATTATGGTCACTAATTTTATATATTAGATTTACATTAAATTCACAGCCAAATATCTGAGGGCTTCTTAGGACTCAAAGCAGTAAAATGATTAGTAATGATGACTGAAGGCAGTGGTGTAGCAAGTCAGCCCCGGACCCATATGTACAAACATTTGTACAGGCCCCTAAACGTTACAGGTTAATGTGGACTCCAACACTCCTTAATGTCTTTTCTGAAGTAAATAACATTACATGACTATTCACAAGCTGTTTTATTGACTGTACAAATGCTTGGAAATAATATTTAATGTTTTCAAGTCTATTCATTAT
>NW_015631667.1:0-1212 GCF_001515625.1 Sinocyclocheilus rhinocerous
AGTTCACCGGCCACTTACTTACATGTATTTCGGGAGAAATTGATGGATTCACGTGCTGTAAATCCGACTGACAGGACTCTCTGAACTCCATCTGTCATACAGTGTTATTGTGGCCGCGGTGTGTGACGTGACAAGCATGACACGTCGCCATGGAAACAGTAAGGGGAAACGTTCTAAAATAACGGTCGCCTTATAAAACCTCATTTTGGGGGGACTGCTAGAATATTTTAAATTCACTGGTGAAAGGGTTAAATGTGTTATTATAATTAAAATATGAAAATTAAAATGACAGATAATAATAGATTATGATGGATTTTTTACATCCCTGTCCATCAAAATGACGGACAATGTTGAAGTCTAACGCAACCTCTGTGATTGATCATAATTGAAGATACCTGATGTTAACAAGCAGAATCACCAAAGGAGAAAATCACAATTTTTAAGTCACCCTTATAGTGGTCAGTGTTTGCATTAGTTGGGCTCTTAACTCTTGACTTTTTAAAATTAGATTTTGTTTAGCTATTGTAACTAAGTTATAACAGCCAGACAAGCCAAGAGCAAAAGTCATCAGATGATGATGTTTGTCAGTATGATTATTTGACCTGAATCACTGAGCTCATTTAGAGTCTAATCTCTGAGTTATATTTCCTTTATTGATTACAACAGCCTTGTGATTTCACTGCAAAAGATCCTGTATTTTCTGTACATTTTGTAAGGGTTTCTTACAAGCTGTTCTGATCCCCGAAAAAAAAAACTTTGAAAAAGTCTTTCTTTTAGGCACGCACAGACATCAAGAATCAGCGTAGGAATCTCAATAATGATGACAAACAGCATATTTAGATAAACAAATCAACTCTGAATATCACTGTGACGATGAGATGCAGTATTTATATCGTCACCTGGTCTGTGTGTTATACAGTTAGTACATGATTTACATTTATTATTTCCATCCTCGGACAATAACACAGCTTATATTTCAAAAAGTTGAATTGTCTTTAGTATTCGGCATGTTGTTTTGGTAAGATGGCATTAACTGGGGAATGAAGATGCTGTGGGGTATGTTCGGTGATAGGTGCACATCTCAACGAACATCACAACCCGCTTCATTTACCAGTTCGGTTTTCATTAAATAAGGACATATCACATTTGTTTTGTTACTATGCCGTTTATTTGCAAGTTTGATGAGTAAAGACGATCGTCTTTGTCGTCTGC
>NW_015631668.1:0-1703 GCF_001515625.1 Sinocyclocheilus rhinocerous
AAAAGTGTCCTAGAAATCAATTTAAGGCAAATATCACAAATATGCCGATTAAAGTAAGACCTCATAGAGCAGCGATGAGACTATTGCTTCAGAATGGATTACATTTACGCCAAAAAATTAAATAAATAAAAATAAGGCTTTTTTAAAGTAACTTTTTTACTCTGACAAGTGAATGACTGATTTACTTGTCCGAAGGACAAGCACGTCAAGGTTTAATGTCAAGCCCTGCTATACCCTATTTTGGCCGATCCAAGAAGCCTAACACTGTATGCTTCACACATTGCCACCACTTATTTCCTATGGATCTGCAGGGCTGTAAGCCATGCCTTTGGCTCATGCTGGGCTAATCACAGGCCCTGTTGTACTCCAACTGAACCACCCCACTGAGGGCTATACACCACGGCCAGCGGGCAGAGGGAATAATGCCAACGGAGCTATGAACTTTACATATCGCTGCAGGGGAAGAAAAAAAAAGTTGATGTTGTGGGCCTTTCAAGAGGAGTTCGAGTTTCAACATGAGACAACATTCCAGACATGGCTAACCCACCCAATCTCTCAATTTCCATCTACGTCCCCCTCTCTCTCCCTCGCTCACAATATCCACACAAAAGTGTGCGTGCAAACACAAACACCCTTTGTGTCTGTCAACAGTGGTCTTTTCTCGTTGAATGGAAAAGCTGCTTCTAATGTGGGCATCTCTCAAATTAAATGAGCCACAGTAACCGCACAGGACTCAACCACTCCCTAAACCCACACAATAAACATAATGAGCCAATTTAAAGGACACCTTGTATCAAGTCATTCATTGTCACTGAGCCTGCTGGGTTTTTTATGCTTGAAGGCATCTTTCCATCTTTCCTTATGAATAGAATCTCCCATCAAAAACCTTTAAAAGCACAACAACATACAGGTACTGAGCGAATCTGAAGTCTGGACGTAAACAGGTGAGAAGACAGAGTGTCTAAGGTATAATCAACAATAACCTTAAATATACACTGATTTTAGGAATTTGGCACATTTACACTGACAATAATGGCACTGAAAATGCATCTGTGAAAATGTCAAACTAATGTCAGTTCTTAGTGTTTAATTAATGCCAAGCCATTACCAAACACAACTTCTAAGATGCAAAACAAAACCTGAATGAAGATTTTGCAGCACAGTTAAGCACACACTTCCAATGTTTCATACATATGTATAAAATATAAACTGATTTAATGACATTTTCAAGTGCAGTAACATTCAAAAGTTTGGTGTCACTAAGATTTTTTAAAAAGGAATTAATACTTGTTTTATTCAGCAAGGCTGCATTAAATTGCATGTATTAAAAGTATTCCAAAAAATTTATTTAAAATAAAAGCTGTTCGTTTGAATTTTCTATTCAAGAATCTTAAAAACATATAGCATGGTTTCCACAACAACATTAAGTCAATTGTTTTCAACACTGAAAATAAATACATTTTACAAATAAAATAAATTAAAAGAAATAAAATACATTTCTTGTGAACCAAATCAGCGTATTAGAATGATTTCTAAAGGATCATGTGACACTAAAAAACTAAAGTAAAGGCTGAAATTCAGCTTTGCCATGATAGGAGCATATTACATTTTATAATATTAAAAAAATTTAAAAAAAGATTTTTAAAATGCAAAATAATTTCACAATATTGCTATTTTTACTATATTTCAAAACTACTAAAAAA
>NW_015631669.1:0-462 GCF_001515625.1 Sinocyclocheilus rhinocerous
GAGATTCCATGAGCATTCCTGTGTAGATTGGTGCTATTTACCGTTGAACTTCTCTTTAGGAAGTTTGTGAAACCTTTGGAAAAAGAAAAAAAAAACAGTTTCAGCATTGATAAAATGTGGTGTGATCTTATTTTAATAACAATTACAGACAAACTGAATAATTGTTCACACACAAACAATTGTACTTTTTACATTTATTTTTTTTTCAATTGTAATCATTCAATTGTACTTTTTACATCAATTCAAAAGGACTTCAAATAAATATTTTTTGTTGGTTTTTATTTGTGTGCTTTGGTTAGTTGTCTTGTTGCAGAGGTCCTTTGGCAGTGTGCTAAAAAATTTCTAAGAGCCATGAACCTAGCTGTTGGTTTCTACCCGAGAGAGACCGTTAAACTAAAGAGAGAAAAAAATCATGACAAATCATGGCATAAGACTGACATCACACACAACGTAGCAATGCAT
>NW_015631670.1:0-518 GCF_001515625.1 Sinocyclocheilus rhinocerous
GCACCAATGAGCACAGGTCAGGGAGACCTTGATACTGCTCCGTTGAAGAATTAGAACTTAAACACACTTGTCAAACACATGCTTAATTGAAAACTGATAACACGGGCCATATTGAAATAATAACAAAAAAGATATAAATTGTTGTGCTAAAACACCTTGTCACCTATGAAGTCAGAGGCCACACTGACAGGTGGTTGAGCATTATTAGGGTTTGTTTATACATGTTATTGCCTGCCTGTTTTTTGTCAACAGCTGAACAGTTTTTCAAAATGAGAATCATTTGAAATTGAGAAATTTATATTTGTAACCTAGCCTTAGTGATTAAATCATGATTTTTTTTCATCGTTGTATTTTTGTCCTTTTCATTTCAGGAAATACATTGTGACCCGGTAAACTTTACCCAACCTTCAGAAGCTCCTCCCTTTGCTCAGTCTTCAATGCCTCTGTCCTCAGTCCAGGCTCCAGTTGTTCCACCCTCTGTCCACCCTCTAATGGCTCCGCCCTCTGCCCAGCCTCTA
>NW_015631671.1:0-304 GCF_001515625.1 Sinocyclocheilus rhinocerous
ATGCATGGAGTATTCGATGAAGCCCGTGTGCATTACTGTAGCCTACATAGATTTTCCCGAAGGAAATTAACAAATCCTGCAAATTTTTCCAACTTTGAAGCATACTGCCACACAGTGGCGCCTACAGGTGTATGGCTGTACACACTGTGCGTGTCATGAGCGCTCAGACTGACCTGAGATTTGCCCCGCAAACATTTCAGCAGTTATTATAGGTCTGTGTGTCCCGTATTTCTGTTGACTGAACCAGCCATGCCATTAATTATGAATTTATCAGTCTTTTGCATGCCAAAGTCAATTTCTGCAT
>NW_015631671.1:402-620 GCF_001515625.1 Sinocyclocheilus rhinocerous
TTAGCCTACAACAATTAATTTGTTGGCTATTTTACAAATGGGAATACAACGAATTCATGACAATGCTTTACATTTAAGCTACCCGTAAAATTTATAGTGAAAAGTACTTTAAAATTTTTAAAGCTGTTTTTAAAGCATTTGCTGCATGGATAAAAAACAATAGGTTAATAAATCATTCACATATCAGACAAAATTGCGTTGCAGCAAATCCTTTAAAT
>NW_015631672.1:0-587 GCF_001515625.1 Sinocyclocheilus rhinocerous
AATAAATCCATTGATTTGAAATCCCTTTGACTACTGTACATTTTTAACAATACTGACATTAGTTATGTGGTGACTGCATCCATTTCAGATGTATGAAAGTTTTTCCTGAAGACTTAAGTTATAGTAGCTGAAAAGAATTTAAAGTGAAACATGTATTGTTATAGATCAGGGGTGCATCCTGTTCCAGGAGATCTACCTTCCTACAGAGTTCAGTTCCAACCCTGATTAAACAAACCTGTCTGTAATTATCAAGTGCTCCTTCAGATCCTAATTAGATGGTTCAGGTGTGTTTGATCAGTACCAGGATTCTTCTTCTTCTTGCTTTACGGCTGATCGCGGACTTATAAGTGCATTACTGCCACCTATCTCTCAAATGGACCATTGACCAGGACCAGGGTTGGGCACCCCTGTTGTAGATTAATAGTGTGGGCTAAGTGAGGGCTGCCCGTGCAGGGCCAGCACTAAGGGGCCAACATTTTGCCAATGAGCAAAATCTCAGAGGCCCTGTGCTGTAGTGATGCAATGAGCAAAGCCCTGTGCTGTAGTGATGCGCGGATGGCGGTTATATCCGCGGGCGCTGTGGATAA
>NW_015631673.1:0-1705 GCF_001515625.1 Sinocyclocheilus rhinocerous
ATTCAAATATCTAAGCTATATATTGTAAATAACGTTTAGAACAATATTAACATATATAAAGAATATATCACATACTATATGTCTTTAAAAATCTTAAAAAATATATGTTTATATTAAAAGATAAGTATGTATATATTTTTATTATACAATATACTATAATATAAAAACAGTAAATTATTATATTAAATACAATGTATATAATAAATGTATGATTTATTATATTTAAAATAGAAAAGAATATATGACTCAATTTACCCAAAACTGACCCTACTGTATAAATTATATTATAAAATCATAAATATATAATATCACTACGTTACATAAAAATATAATTAATAATAGACACAAAATAAAATAATAATAGTCTGACCGTCATGAACTGTTTTTGTATGATTTTTATATTTTAATCTTCATAAATTTCTGATGTTTATAATATTTATTAAGTGACCTAAAATAGATCTGAATTCCTTCTCATGTTTGTCGTATTGCTGTAGTTTTGAATTCGATTATGATAGTCCATTAACTTGATTAGACTTTTAATCTCTGCGTTATTAAACCTGATGTTCGTCCCATAGCGACAGCATTGATTTATGACTGGAGCATACTGGATGAGTTGGCGATGGGTTTATATTGCAGGTAATGATCAGGCCTGTTTAGACAGATTACAGCTCAACACTGATTTGGACTAATAGGCTGATTATGTCTGAATGGGATCATCATCACAGGAATGACAGCCTCTGTGCTCTGCAGGGAAACTGTTTCTCATTCATATTCCGGCCTTCTTGTTTACAAACTTGTCAGCGCACGTCTGAGACGGACCGAAGCACGCAGAGATCCCATCAACACACCTGCATGTCCCGGCAGCCTCCGGCTTCTGGGAATAATCGGGAAAACAAGACAGTCCGTCAAATCACTTCATCTCTTCCCTCAGAGATCCTGCGATTAAAATACTGACTCATGCTTGTCTTTTAGATTCCACAAGCGTCCGACAGAGAGAGCCAAGAGAGACAAACAACATCTGAGGATTTATTTGATTGTTAATCCCCTATTCATAATCACATCATAAATCAGTTACCGCCGCAATAAATGCAATAATTCATACATTTCCGCCGATTTTTTTTAATGCTCTGCATTTAAAGACTGCATACCATATTACAAGATGACCGCAGCCTAATAAATATTGAAATCTTTTGTGTTTGCATACAGAACAGTAAACTCATAGACAGTAAAATCATAATTGATATGCATTAATTTAAATAAGTTCACTAAAAATAAAAGTTTATTTCTCATTTTAAATTAGTTGTTTTCATTATCTCAAGACTCATTTCAAATCAGCATATATATATATATATTAATGTTATATGAAAGTATTTGATTTTAAGAACCATTTTTAATATTTGAAACACTATTTTATAATGATATTATAATTATAACAATATTTTATAACACACACACACACACATATACGTGTGTGTGCATGTGTAATATAATTTTTTTTTATAAATGGTACTTAAAATCATAAATACTTTCACATAACATTTAAAAAACATAATATACAAATTATTTATATTAATATTTCACATTATTTATAATTATAATACAAATAATAATATTTATATACATTTAAAAAATAATAATGATACAATATAAATAATAAAATTTACATTTACAATATGCAATTTATAATTACAATATAAAATAGAAA
>NW_015631674.1:0-3970 GCF_001515625.1 Sinocyclocheilus rhinocerous
TCCCTCTTTCTACATGGCTACTCACCAAAAAACATTAAATAAATAACAAAAAATATGAAATACTGAGTCGAGTAGAGATTATTTTATTATCTTTCCTGTATATCATCTAAAATATGAAAATGCCAGTTGACTGACCGATTAGAATCCAGTACTGCAAAGAGCCGTTTAATAATAATTAATAAAGAATGATCACAATGATCCTAAATGCTCAGTATATGAAAGCAATTGTCAAACAGATTTACAGAATTAAATAAGAGGCTCTTAATGATCCCTTAGAGACAATTAATTAGGCTCTAATGAACTTGTCCCGTCTTTAATGTGACCCTTAACTTTAGTGTAACAGTGTTAATTGATTACAGCACTCAGGTGGGTTTTTTGTGCAAACGTGTGAATTGCGTTGACTTCCTCTTGTCCAGGGTTCACGAGGGAGAAACTCAATCTAACATGCTGGCCTGCAGACATCTGAGCTGGCTGGAAGCCAAATATAATGTTGATTAGAGCTTGCGGATGTGCAGAAGTGATTTCTAATAGCTCTCAGCATCCATTTTTCAACAGAGGGCATCACGCTGTCAATCATGGACAGCAGGATAGTGGGCAATCAGTTTGACCAGCTTGATTCTTGGCTGTTTGTTCAATTTGAAGTAATCAGGGTCATAAATTAACTTTCTGCCACACCTGTCAATGGGTGAATTGAGAATATGTACCAGCCATAAATGTCTCCAAACGGCCAAGAAACTGTATGACACAATAACCTGCAATTTATATATATTTTGCCCTTATGTCAATGTGATTTTGTAGCGGTTTTCCTCACTTATTAGTGACAAACAGCATAGGTCACTATGTCACTTGCAGCATCAAACAACTTGAGCCAGTCTACAATCTATGAAACCGCACCGGTCACAAAAACATGATTTCATTCCTCACATTTTCACTTTGGTTGTTTAATATTAGCAATATTCCTAATGTGTCATCCATGGCCTTCTGAACGGAACAAAAAGCGTGAAGTAGAAGATGTGTAAGCATTTAGTGTGTGAATTCTATGTCTTTGATTTAAAATGCTCAAGTCATGTCAACAGTAAAGTGCAGACTATCGTTCTAACTGTACAATTCAAATTTAATCATGTATTATGTTGCAATTCCTAATAAAGTTACTGACCAACCGGTTTTATTTAGTCGCTAAAGCCAATTTTTACAAGCATTTTCCACGTAGCGATTGTTAATATTGGACCCTGCATGTAATTCTAAACATTTCTAATACTAAAATCAACATTTTTCACATCACAGATTTTTTTAGCAGTTTTATGCAAAACAATGTACAGTAGCTCACTGTGAAGTAACAGTATGCCACAAACAACTTATAATTCCAGGTTAACAAGTCTTAACAGATGGTCTCAGGCTGGACCGGGAATGTGTGGTGGACTTTTAAAACGAGTCTCCTGTAGGCTTTGGGGTTTTTATGTACGTTCATACTTTTTCTTAGACTGTTTTTCAGGTTAAAAAGTTTGGGGTCATTTAGACTTTTTTTAAAGAAATTAATACTTATATTCAGCAAGGATGCATTAAACTGATCAAAAGACACAGTAAAGACATATAATAACGCTACATCATATAATAATGCTACATATTATAATGTTACAAAAGAGTTATATATGAAATACCTGCTGTGCTTTTAACTTTCTATTCATCAAAGAATCCTGAAATTGTACGATGGTTTTCACTAATATTAAGCAGCACAACTGTTTTAAGATTGATAATAATAAGAAATGTTTCTTGAGCAGCAAATCAGCATATTAGAATGATTTCTGAAGGATCATATGACACTAATGGCTGCCGAAAATGCAGTTTTCCATCACAGGAATAAATTACATTTTTAAATATTTAAACAGTAAACAGATATTTTAATTTGTAATAATATAAATACAATACTTACTGTATTTTTAAATAAATAAATGCAGCATTGGTGAGCAATACATTTATATTTATATATTTGGCAGACGCTTTTATCACATTCAAGGTATGCGTTCTATCAGTACCTAAGAGACAGTACCTATACAAAGAAAAACATTTACCTAGTCTTGTGTGACTTGCACCATTAATTCTGGACCATATGGCAGCCAAAGGATCAAGGTCTTCATGGGCCAGTTAGCAGATAGATGCCACAGCTACCATCTGACAACAAATTAACATCTGAGATGAATAGTTGATGCGTACAAAATAATCTAGAGACACGTAACAAATCTAGCCCTCAACAATAAGAGAATACCACAGAAATTGGGTAAGCAGTATTGGGAATGTAAAATACCCTGTAAAACAACCTCCCTGTGCATGCGCTCGCTCAGCATGTTTCTCACCGGGAAGCGCAAAAAAGAGCTGGCAGGACCTGCAAGGTACATCTGAGGCGATCAGTGTTTCTCTGGTGAAACAAATGCCGGGACAGCTGTTCCAGCTGGCTGAGTAAAGCTGACCTCAGACAGAACACTCCGGAGGTGGATCTGTGGAAAGCTATAAGAGATTCAAGGTGTTTGAAGCTGCAGCCAGCAGCAGCAGCGCATTTGTGATCCAGCCTTATCTCTTGTCTTAAGACTATTGTGTGATGTAGTGTGATAAAGTGGTTCTGAGCTGACTCAGAGAATAAGCTGACAGCGAATAAACAAAGCAAGGTGAGTTAGTCAAAGAAACATTTGGATATATACAATGTAGCAGCACTTGGATAACCAGTTGTCCTTGGATAACTTTTTCTAATGCACATTCCTTAAAGGGATTGTTCACCCAAAAAAGTCATGTCGTTCCAAACCAGTATGATTTTCATTCTTCTGCGGGATACAAAATAATATACTTTAAAGACACTTTTTCCCAAACAATGAAAGACAGCGGGGTCCAACACAAAACATTTCTAATGGCCATGATGGAGCATCCAATCCCTGAGACTGTAATCTCACATTAATATGTGCATGCATGCTTTGAGCGCTAACAATAGTACAGCTGCACATGTGAACGGTCAAATGCTCATTTTGGCAAATAAACAGTAAAAACCTTAAACAGACAAGATGAAAAAAATCAAATAGGCCTACGTGTCAGAATATTGGACCCGTGCATTAGAACTTGCAGTGTAAATGCAGTCATGGAGCTGTGTGAATTGGGATTGGGACATTGCAGAAGGCTACAAGACTTACCATGTAGAGAATTTCAGGTAAACTTTTGTAAATGAATTCCTCCTACATAAAGGGCTGATCGGATTGTGCAAGGAGAAACAGGTTAGGATGTCAGAATACAACTGTTTCTCTATGCGGTGGATGTGGGCTTTAAAGTCAGAGTGCTAAAAGCACTGATCAAATCTATACAGAATACAAACTAATGAAATGCATGATAAGCAGCATTAAGGTTCAACAATAAGGTTCCATTAGTTAACATTAGTTAATGTAGTATAACTAACATGAACAAACAATTGACAAATCATTTATTACAGTATTGATTAATCTTTGTTAATGTTAGTTCATGAAAATAGTCGTTCATTGTTAGTTCATATTAATTCACAGTGCATTAACTAATGTTAACAAGCAAAAAAAACTTTTTATTTTAATAATGCATTAATAAATGTTTAAATTAACATTAGCTAAGATATAGAATATATAGAATATAGAAATATATAAGAATAAATGCTGTAGAAGTATTGTTCATGCTTAGTTCATGTTAACTAATGATCCTTATTGTAAAGTGTTACCGATATTTCACTTTATTTTCTTTACACATCATTCATATATTGATTTTTTTCATTTCTTAGTTTAGATCATTAATATTTTAAACAAGTAGCATTTTGCATTTAAAATGGATTTTCATAGTTTAGTATTAAAAGTATGGGTCTTATCTATAGGATAAGTAAAAATCAAAACAAAATAATCTATATATAAAAGATATTTTAAAAAGAAATACATTTTTACTGTTCAAAGGTTTTGTTTGGTAAGTTTATATA
>NW_015631675.1:0-528 GCF_001515625.1 Sinocyclocheilus rhinocerous
ATTTCATGATTTACAGACTCGCAGACACACCTGTTTTACACACGTGACTCAAACAGAACCAGGAAACAGGAATCACCTGAGTTCAGGGAAAGAGAAACTGAAGTGTAGTTCAGCTGTTGTGTGTTGTGTCTCTGTACTCATGCAGTAAAATGGCAGAAACCAGAATTTCTCAGGATGAGTTCTCGTGTACTGTGTGTCTGGATCTCCTGAAGGATCCAGTGACCATCCAGTGTGGACACAGTTACTGTAAGAGCTGTATTGAAGGCAGCTGGGATCAGGAGGATCAGAAGAGAGTCTACAGCTGCCCTCAGTGCAGACAGACCTTCAGTCCAAGACCTGCTTTATCTAGAAACACCATGCTGGCTGATCTGGTTGAGAAACTGAAGAATACTAAACTCTCTGCTGACTGTTACGCTGGAGCTGGAGATATGCAGTGTGACGTCTGTTCTGGAAGAAAATACAAAGCTGTCAAGTCCTGTCTGTTGTGTCTGGAATCTTACTGTCAAACTCATTTTGACCGTCATGAGG
>NW_015631676.1:0-318 GCF_001515625.1 Sinocyclocheilus rhinocerous
TAAATAAATGCTGTTCTTTTTAACTTTTTATTCATAAAAGAATCCCAAAAAAAGTATCACGGTTTCCAAAAAACCTGCATATGAAGCAGCACAACAGTTTTAACACTGATAATAAATCAGCATATCAGAATGATTTCTGAAGGATCATGCGACACAGACTGGAGTAATGATGCTGAAAATTCAGCTTTGATCACAGGAATAAATTATATTTTAAAATATATTAAAACAGAAAACCAATATTAGAAATTGAAATAATATCTCACAATATTACAGTTTTTTCTGTATTTTTGATCAAATAAATACAGCCTTGATGAGCAC
>NW_015631676.1:376-545 GCF_001515625.1 Sinocyclocheilus rhinocerous
AACATAAAAAATCTTTCTTACTGATAACTTTTGAACGGCAGTGTATATATATATATAAATTAAATATATTTTATATATTATAATACATTTTTATTTTTTTATTTAATAATAATGATTGTATATCTTTAAGAAATATATATTATTATTATTATTATTAATTATTTCTCCT
>NW_015631677.1:0-695 GCF_001515625.1 Sinocyclocheilus rhinocerous
AAAACACTTGACCCTTTAAGACTTGCACTCTATTTGTTTTCTAACGGCTTGTTTTCTTTAAAAAAGGCCTTATTTTTATTTACTATATAATAAAAAAAATTAAAATAAATAAAAACTCTGATACGTACACTGTGTTAGGGTGTCCTCCAAACTGACCCACAATCTGATCAGTCTGTACATGAAATTAATTCATTCATCAGCTCCAGGTTACCATACTACCATACACGTCACTTTCACTTTCAGATGAACTTGATACTAAATTCCCCTCCCATCAGGCTCTAGTGTATTGCTGGCCTTGTTATATAATGCTCTATTATAAAGTAGCATGTTTCCTCTGTATGTGCACTGTATGTGCACTGTATGTGTACTGAGAGACTGTGCAGTGGAACTCACTGATGTCTTCACAGACATGTTCAACATCTCGCTAAGTCAGGCTGTTGTCCACATGCTTGTGCATCTGGCGTCTTCCTGCTGTGTGCGTCTGCTTTCTACTGAAAGAAACATTTAGTGCAGCATTGAAATATGATGAACTCATTCAGACCTGAGAAATTTTGAGTGCTTTTGTGTGATCGTTTCGATGTCTGGAGTGTGTGGTATCAGCTGGAGGAACTGACTGAATGGTCTGGTTTTCTTGTTAAGCAGGATCTTACTCGAGTGAGAGTGAATCTGGACTATGACAGAGGAACAGTGTCGTT
>NW_015631678.1:0-600 GCF_001515625.1 Sinocyclocheilus rhinocerous
GGCTGGGTTCCATATTGAGACCTAAGCGGTTCTTGTATGTGTATAATCCATGGTATAGCCATAGAGCCCGTGTTTCCCCAGTAGACTTCTGCCTTTCCAAGACGGTTACAATCACCTCCAGTTTTCCATATACACCTGAACGGATGCTATATGTGTATTTGCTTCTGAAAACTCCTTCGGGAAGGATGGGGCTTCCGCAGCGTCCCTGTTCCAATTGGAGCGGGTAAGTTTTCCCAGTGTTATCCAATCTCACTCAGTAAGGTAGTGTTTTGAAAAATGGTGAGTGGAACTACTTGTCCCGAGCCCCGGCCTACCCCAGACAGGGGCGCAGGCGACTCGCACAGGGCACTGGAAGGGGCAGCACCATGGCGCTTTGGTAGGGATCCCAATTCGTCGGTCACCGAAGTGACTTGGAGTGACCGACCTAATTCGTCACTGACGTGACTCGGAGTGACCGACTGAAAGGTAACCCTCGTTCCCTGAAGGAGGGAACGGAGACGTTGCTGTACCACCGCTGAGCGGCCAGGTCGCCGGCTTGGCTCCTCAGCGAAAACATGGTATGCATTGCACCTGCTACCTTATTATACTCACGCTGTGATC
>NW_015631679.1:0-206 GCF_001515625.1 Sinocyclocheilus rhinocerous
TGATCGTGCTTCTGCCACCACAATAGCTCCACGGCAACCTGAGGGTCAAAGGTCAGAGTCTAAATATCATGATCACCTTTGCACAGATACAATGAAATTAGTGTGTGCCCTTTTCAAATGAGTGCATTCTTAATTATATCAGGAAATTAGATTTCCAGTGGGGTGTTTTTTTTTTTTTTTACGTCTTGCTAAATCAGTAAGGAATT
>NW_015631679.1:1921-2222 GCF_001515625.1 Sinocyclocheilus rhinocerous
AAATATTGTCCTTACCTATTCTAACAAACCATACATCAAAGGAAAGCTTATTTATTCAGCTTTCAGATTATGTATAAATTTCAAATAATTCACCCTTATGACTGGTTGCACTCCAGGGTCACAAATACCAATACATCTAAAAACAAAAATACATTTTTATCAAAAAGATCCAATATTATGCATGGTGCAAGTTATTTAATCATGGAGAATATGGACACAATGTATCGACTGCAACCTTAGCACTTCACATAAATAAGTGAATTATATTGAGATTTGCTGCCATGTGTAAAACTGGATTAAA
>NW_015631680.1:0-1041 GCF_001515625.1 Sinocyclocheilus rhinocerous
GTTCTGTCTGATCGGGGCCTAAGAAAGTAAGGCTACGTCTAATCGGAATACTTTTTCTCAGAGTTTTGGTCTTGAGGTTTAGTCATGTGACACATTGTACCGATACATATCTAGGTTTATACTGGTATTGTGCCTTATGTGCTATTCACTTTCACACTGTTGCTAAAGATATTTTACTTTGTACACTTTGTACAATCTTCGTATCACAGTACTGCAAAGATTACAGAAAATGTACTCGCATCTGCTGTCCTGCGGCAAAAAACAAGAGCAGTTGTGTTTTAGACCAAACATAATGGTGTTTGAGTGAGACGCATCAGTGAATGGAGAGATATTTTGCCAAATAAAATGATCCTGCCAGAAGAATAGAGTTTGAACTTTATTGTGTCTGTTCTGTCTGCATCATCTCAGCGAGCTCTTATGAGGTTTTATGCATGCACAGTAAGGCAAATTTAGCGCTTTCCGACGTTTCGTTGTGGATGAGAAACTTCTGGAAAAGGCTAGTGTGGACAGAGAGCATTTTGAAACGAAAACACCATTTTTTAATGTATCCTGGTTAATATATACATTAACCAGGATAATGTATATCTAATATATAAGCCTATGTAGGCTTACATAGGGTCAATTTTGCTTTCATGTCTGTGGACTGAATCTACCAGAAAAAAAAAAAAGTCATTCTTTTTCATCCCTCAATTTTTTTTCATTAAAAAAAAATCACTGGGAAATAATTTCATAATAATTGTATATTTTTAAATTTTATTTAAATGTATAATAAAATACATTTAAATAAATGTTTAAAATATACAATGGCTGCATGAAAAACATCAGAAAGAAAAATGCATGTAAAGGATGTGCTGCAACTAGTCTTGCAACTGTTCCTCTACTGAAAAAAAAAAGTTACAACTCAAAAGGACAATTTAGACAACTTTTTGATAACTTGTATTAGTATAGCCTGCAATAGCTTCAACAAAATACAAAACCTTGGTTTTAAATGCTTCTTATTGGGCTGGAGTAAGTAAATCAGCTGGAGCAAGAAACAGATGT
>NW_015631681.1:0-584 GCF_001515625.1 Sinocyclocheilus rhinocerous
CACATTAGAATCTATATTATGCCCAATCCAGATTATGAGATCCAGGTCATGACTTTAGTTTTCAGATGGATTGTAATCTAGATTACCTTCAATCCAGATTAATATATTAGAGTGCAGTCAATTCAAATATGATTTTATAATATAGATTACACTCACTCCATATTATGAGATTAAATTATCTGATGACTTGATTTTCTCTCTTTCACTCCTGTATTTAGGTCAGTGACGTAAATTTTTTTTATTATCTATTAATTAAAAAAAGAATTTAAATGCAATTTCTATGTAAAATGACTTGAATGAATTTTTTTTGTTGTTTTTATTTCAATATAATCAAAATTATTTTTATATATTCTAAGAATTTTTTTGTTTTTATTTCAATATAATCAAAATTATTTTTATATATTCTAATAATGATGAATTATATATACGTCATATTTCTGTTAGTAAAATGTCATGTGTTGCGACTCAAAAACAACAAATTTAAAAATAAAATCTTTCAAAAATATATTGCAAAACAAATGTAAAAATAAAATCTTTCAAAAAATATATTGCAAAACTTTATGATTAAGTTGTGTATGCATAAT
>NW_015631682.1:0-983 GCF_001515625.1 Sinocyclocheilus rhinocerous
AATATGTTTATTTTTATGTTACATTTAATATTTCTTATACTTTAGTAAAAAAATCATTCCAGTAAGTTCAGACAGCCAAAACCTACATTTTTGGTGAGTTTGGTGACATCTGGTGACAAATGATGGTATAAAAATATCAAAAATATCAATATCCACTATATGGCTGTAGTACTCAATGGCTGCATATAGGCTCAAATCTATAAACCATTCTTGTAACGAACGTAACCTCTTAAATTTTTAGATTTTATCACAAGTTAAAAGTGTAGAATTGGAAAAAAAAACACATTTGTGTTGGGTGAGACTGTACAAAGATGCCAAAATATGCTTACAGACAAATCTGACCAATAACTCAAAAAAGTAAAATGGAACCAAATGATGCCAAACAGGTAAGAATAAACAGTAAACCTAGCAAGTAGCATGTTTCAGACTTTTTTTGTTTTTTTTTACATTTTCATCAAGAAATCTTGCAGTAGGACTTTGATCTGACTTTGAAGCGTGTGTGTGTGTGTGTGTGTGTGTGTGTGTGTGTTTGTGTGCACAGTGGCTGAGTGGCACAAAAAAAGCTCAGTCATTGGCTCATTCAATTCTTTGGTTTTGTATGTGTGTGACCGTTTTTATTCGTCAAAATTAAAAATAAAAAACTTGACCGTTTTTATTCGACAAAATAAAAAATAAAAAACTTGCTGTGTTATAGGCTCGTTCAATGCTTTTTCAAACGGGGACCACGGCCCTGGACACAAAGATAGATGGAAAGTGTGCGCGTATGTACAATATCAATCTGATATCAGTTTAATGAAAATACTAAAGGTTTGAAGCAGCAATAATACTAACAAAACTTTCTTATAGCAACCTGTGACTGCCAATGGTCTGAATATAAATGTAGATGCTTCTGCTTTTTTACATGCCAGACTTCCTGGATTGATGCAGAGGTACGAGACGCCATCTTATCATATGATTCCTTCATCTTTAAGACTTGAAATTTT
>NW_015631683.1:0-598 GCF_001515625.1 Sinocyclocheilus rhinocerous
CAAAAGAGCAATAAATCTAAAAAGATAATGGCTCAAAATGGCTCAAAAAACAAATGAATTCCTAAGTTTATCTGGACATTCTGCAGGAGAATGTAAGGCCTTCTCTCTGGCCAGTTGAAGCGTAAGTCATGCCACAGTTCAGTGATTCAAAGCACAGGAGTGAATCAACAACAAAAGAAATATGTCTTCTGATGAGGTCCAGTCAGAGTCCTGCTTTCAACCTGATAAAGATGTTTTGCCATGATCTCAGGAGAGTGATTCACAGCAGACAGCCCAATATTATTGCTGGAGTGCAACAGTTTTTTGGCAAGAGGAGAGGTGTAAAATTCCTCCTGACACTAGACTACATTTGGAACAGGTTATTACGCGCAATGTCAATCAGTCATACAAATACAGGCTTACATTTCCTACCTTGCACTGTGATTGTTTTTGTGCTTCTATAAAGACTTTGTATGCGTGTATTTTATGACAGGTTTATGCAGGATGGTATATCCAAACGTCAGTTCTGTTCTGGCAAATGCAAGAAACGATTGAGCTAAACTTTAATTCTCTTGTGACAAAATGTTTGGCAAATTGTCATTGTGATTGATCAAATTTT
>NW_015631684.1:0-521 GCF_001515625.1 Sinocyclocheilus rhinocerous
TGAACGAAAACTCAGAACTTCACGAAATTAGGTGAGCACATGCAACTTATGATTCTAAAGAAGCAATCCAAATTTTATGGAGATCTGACTATAGGTCGTGCTATAACAGCTATAAATGTTAAAAACATAATATTTGGTAAGGTAAATTACCTGGAATTGCCAAAAATGCTTGTTTTAATAAGTGATTTATGTGGTTACAAGCTTGCTAAATAATATGTATTTGTATATGTAATATGTCTTTTTTGCCTTAAGGTGCTTGAACCCCAGTAATCGCTGCTTGCAGCTATATTTATACATGTTTTTGAAAGAAGACTTATGTTCACCAAGGGTGCATTTATTTGATTAAAAATAGATAATACAGTAATATTGTGAAATAGTATTACAATTTACAATAATGATTATATATATGTAGATATATGTACAGTATGTATATTAGGATTCTTTAGTGAACAGGAAGTTTGTTTGAAATATAAATCATTTGTAATATTATAAATGTCTGTACTGTCACTTTTGATCGTATT
>NW_015631685.1:0-791 GCF_001515625.1 Sinocyclocheilus rhinocerous
ATATTTTTTAATATAACATTTATAATATATCATTTTATTAACATAAAATATATAAATACATATCAATTAATAATAAAGAATAAACTGGTCACTGATATTGTATAATCCTTAATGAAAAGAATGAAATGATTTTGTCATTCGTGATAATGATGATGATGATGATGATGATGATGAGGATGATTAGGCCTCGTTACCTTTGCTCTGCCCTGGTAGTTAAATGTGAGGACGTAGTCTCCTCTCCGCGTCTCGCTCTGTCTCACTAGGAAGTTCCCATGACCGCTGACCCCGGCATGCTGTACAAGGTAGGCAGCCCGCACACGTGATATGGGCCCATGGAACCATGGGTAAGAGGACAGGAAGTGATCCGTTTTATTGTAGGCGTGCTCTGCGAGTCCAAAACCCACAGAGCCTGCGGAGACACACACACACGAGACAGAAAGTTTACAGACATCAGAGCAGTCGATTACTGTGCAAAATAATTTAATCGCATCTATTCGTTTATAAAAACAAACGAAAAACTTATGCTATAGTGGAAATCTATGCAGAAAATGTAACTGTCACACTATTTCAAAAGTAGAACCAAAACATATGAACAATACAGATGCCATTACATCAAAATTGACAGTTTTTGGTCCAGTTTACACCATGTTAGTCGAATCAACCACAAATGTCTCATTTTGAGCTGAATTCGTAGTTATTTTAGAGTAGTTGCATTAATCTAAGTGTTGATAAGTGAGAGAGAGTAAGAGTGTGTGTGTGTGTGTGTGTGTGTATACGTGACTCGCCCTGGC
>NW_015631686.1:0-411 GCF_001515625.1 Sinocyclocheilus rhinocerous
TCATATACTTTATTTATTACCTGAAGATGACTTGAAAGCCACAAATAAACCATATATTGTCGCAATCATGTGTTTAATGTCTTGATGCTTCCAAAACGTTTCTGTTTTTATTCAGTTCATACAGCTTTTGTCCATATTAGGGATTCCCTTATATGACTTTCTGCACCAGAGCGCCTCCGGCTTCCAGTATGAATGAAACATACACTGCATGTTTAGCGCTCCATGATGTTCATATCGCCTCATTCTGGGTACAAATAAAACATCAGGTCATGCACAGACTATCCTGTCTCTTTGAATTTAAATCTATATTTATTCACACTGGCCCTTGAAAACCTCTATGCGAACACACTTGACCGAAAAAGTGCGGTGGACGAATTTATGTGATATTAAAAGTGTGTGTGTGTGAGGGGG
>NW_015631686.1:466-1059 GCF_001515625.1 Sinocyclocheilus rhinocerous
GGGTCCTGTTTACTTGCTGTTAATAAACAGAATTTGGATGTATACCCTCTCACATAGAGAGACTCTCAGCCTTACATATTCAGTACTACAGCATGATACATGATACAAAAAATACAAATACAAATAATAGCCAGGTAATTTATAAATTTCTTATCCTACAATGAAAATAGTTCCAAAAGAAGTCAAATCATCAAATTTTACATGCCACCAACCTACACATACTGAAAGTCAGTCTGGAACAGCTTCTATTATTGGAGTGAAAAGACAGACCCCTTCCCCTCTAAAGTGATCTCCCTTAGGACACTTACATTTTGATGTAGTAGGTCTATATTTAATGTGCAGCGGAATCTCCAAGGTGTAACCTTTTATTTTTGATGTCCAGGCACTCATAATATTAACTAGTGCTTTAACTGAAATCCATGTTTTTGCATTCCAGTTTTCTGAAACTGAAAGATAGTGATGCTGTGTCTTGGCATACTGCCCACCCAAAATATCCAAACTATTGCACACCCAAATATTCCTTCTGGCTTTCAATTATACCCTTTTTGATACCTAAATATCCAGTAGCTTATAAGTAAGAGAATACCTAAAAA
>NW_015631687.1:0-577 GCF_001515625.1 Sinocyclocheilus rhinocerous
AACTGAATATCATGATTTCTTGTTGTCTGAATTAGTCCGTTTTTTCCCATCATGTATCACTGTGTAATCAAAATATTTTAATTTACTTTTCTTTAGTAATATTTAATTCATTTTAATTATAAAAGCCCTAAATAGTGATTTTCCTACAACATTAAATTGTTTAAAAATACATTTGTTTCTTATAAAAATGTGAGTCCATAAATCTTGAGTCAACTCTGTTAGCGTACCATATTTTGCCTTAAATTAGTGGAAGTATCTCCCACAAATATGTAAGACATAGGAAATGATGACACTCTCCCTCACTGATAAGGTCTGAAGCACTATAAAGTCTGTGTGCTCTCTCTGAGAACATATGTTAATCTAAAAAGTTTTTACACCAAGTGTTATTTTCTAAAGCCTCAAAACAGTTAGCACAATATCAAAAGGAAAACAGAATTTAAACTTTATCACACATTGGGTACCTACTACGTCTTTTAATCATGATTTCTTTGGGGAAGTTGTGGCCTAATGGTTAGAGAGTCGGCCATGATTTCTTTAGTGCCATGTGCTTGTAACATTCATGTTAGCAAGCGGAATG
>NW_015631688.1:0-335 GCF_001515625.1 Sinocyclocheilus rhinocerous
CATAGGTAAACATGTGGACTGCACTTTTTAAACACTGTCTGTTAATAGATCAGTGGTTCTCAAACTTTTTTGGTCACGCCCCCCTTTAAAGCCCCCCCCTTCCTGAATGCCCATTCCACCTCAGAGTACCAAATAATTTCACTAAACATTATGAAAAAATAATGTTTTTTTTTTATTTAAAAAACCTACAGGGTAAAAACACCTGCATCACTTGAAACATTGAAAAATAGCATAGAGAGAATAACTTATTATTATTATTATTCTCTCTCTGTTATTTATTTATTTTTTGTGGGTTTCATGCTGTCCGCTAAGGCATAGGACACACACACGGGTTT
>NW_015631688.1:526-633 GCF_001515625.1 Sinocyclocheilus rhinocerous
ATTAAACTGATGCCTTGTTCTATTTATGACGTACTGACACAAAGTTAAAATGATTTGCACTGGTCACTTTGTCGCATCCAGTGTAGAGCTGTTGCGGCGCGACGCGA
>NW_015631689.1:0-2095 GCF_001515625.1 Sinocyclocheilus rhinocerous
AATTTTAAATGATGAATACAAACTTGAAAAAAATATATTTTTCTTTTGTTTTCAAATATATGCAAAAATCATCATTTTAAATGACACAAATAAAACAATACATATATTTTCAGAAAGATGTAAAAAACATGATTTAAAATGAAAAATATAAACTGGCATAAATATATATTACAATAATACAGATTTACTGTATATAATATAAAATATATATATTTTTAAAAATATGCTAAAAATGCAAAACCTAATTTTAAATGACAAATACAAACTTGTATAAAAAAAAATATATATATTTTTTCGAAAATGTAAAATCAAACTTTAAACGAAAAAATATAAATGTATATAAAATGTTGGCAAGTAAAAAATGACTAGGTCAGCAGGAAAAAAAATCCTTATTGTTGAGCCTTGAGTTCCTATCTCTCTCTCTCTCTCTTTTTTTTTTGTATTTTGGTTACGTATCACCATTTTAAAACTGTTTCTCTCCAAACCTGTGTATAAGACATGTGATGTGTGATGGATGTATTCCCTGGGACTGCATACTTGAAACTGAAGAACTCTGATTAAAAAGACATTTACTGATCGTCCATCGTCAGCACAGGATCCGCTCCAAATTCAGCGAAGTGAGTGAAGCCAAGAAAATAATCATTTCAGACGAGCTAAATGAAAGAGTGATGCTGGGAAGTGTTTATGTCTGAGTCGTCACGGATGAACAGCCACAGGAAACTTCTCAGACAGGTACAAAAAGAGCCATGAAACATGAGGTTATTGTTTCAAACCTCTGCTAAAGCTGACTTCTTACCAGTTGATGAAGGATATTTCAATTTCATAAACAACACAAGATAATATTTCATAATTTTGTGCTAATATGATTGCTTCAACAGAATAACACTTTTCAGCAGAGGTGATATCAGGATACTGGACTCATTATCACGTTTCCTCTCCCATGGCTAATGTACTTCTGATACAGTGTGTGCCAGTAATTACAGGCTCTTCAGCACTGAGACGACTGTCCCACAGCAGAAACATTTAAATCCAGCATAATCACAGGCTCTTTTAACTCGCTCGGATGAATTGCTAATTCACAAATTCACTTCACAGCTGTTCATGATGGTATGAGGTGGAGAGGAGAACTTCAGAAGTTCACATTAAAACAAAGAGAGATCTGCTGCATTCCTTAAAGCTTCAGGTTGAAGATCTGGTATGGGTCACTACTGATTACAAACTGCTAAAACGCTGGTCACCCCTCTACTTAAAGAGACAGCTCATCCAGAAATGAAAATTCAGTCATCATTACCTCAACCTGATGCCATTCCAAACCTGTTTGATTTACTTTCTTCTGCGAAACACAAAAGAAGATATTTTTAAGAATGTTTCAACTGTTTTTGTGGTTTTGGACCCCACAGATTTTCATTGCACAGACAAAAAAATAGCACCGACTGAAATAACCTTCAAAATAACGTCTTGACTTTCATTGAATGGCCACAAAAAAGCACATGTATTTTTCAAAATATCTTTGGTGTTTTGCAGAAGCAAAAAAAAACAAAACCAAATTTCGTTTGAAATATCCCTTTAACCCTGTTCTATGGAAGGCTTGTTTCCACAATCAGATATGAAAGAGAATAAAAATTGGAATAGAAAAGGTAATTGTGACTTTTTACACAGAAGAAAATTCAGAATTGCGAGATATAAACAACAAGAAATGAGAATTGTAAATAAGAATTGTTACTTTTTCTTGCAATTCCAAGTTTACATCTTGTAATTCTGATTTTTTTTTTCAGAATTCTGTTTTTTTTTTGCCACAGAATAAAAAAATAAAAAAAGGTCACTGCAAGTTTAAATCTCAAATTTATAACTTTTCTTCTCAGAATTGTGAGTTTATATCTTGCAAATTTCAGATTTTTTTCTCAGAATTGTGATTTGTCCAAATGATGAGATATAAATGCAGAATTGTGAGAAAAAAGCCATAAAAAGTTGCAATTACCTTTAAACCAGGGCATTATGGTCATTCTGACTCTTACGCCCCATTCACATGGGGCGTCAGCGTTTACGCTTTACGGAGGGCGTTTCTGAAGCTTGGTGCTGACGTGACCGTCATAGT
>NW_015631690.1:0-981 GCF_001515625.1 Sinocyclocheilus rhinocerous
CAAACACTATCACACACTACTGACACACAGAGACCAAACACAGGAATGAAATCAGCTCTCTTAAACTTGATCTGTCCTGTGGCAGATGGATTTGACTCAACTATGGTCAGAGTCAGAGAGAACAGAGTACGTAAATTGATAGCAAATCAAACAATAATGGTGCCATATGTTGTTTTGATTTTGTACACTACACTCATATTATATTATACAGTCATACAGTAAATTCATTATGTAGTACCAGCAACATAACCATGTTGTTGAGCAGTTACTCAAGTAGCTATTTCATCTTAAGTCAATAATGACGTTATTATTCATTACTCATTTCTCATAACTACTGACTCAAAAAATTTATTAAAATATCTAAATTTGGGCTTTTTCATCAAGTTTTGATGACTTGTACCTCAGTCTGGAGTGACCTTTACCCCCTCGTGGAGATCAGAGTGACATACTTGTTTCTGTTATTGATGCAGCTGAATCATCATTTGAATCATCAGAAAGTCTTTAGCTTCAGACACTCGAGTCAATTTTTGAGAAAAACACTCGTAACATGAGAAAAGATCCTAAACACTGTTGGGTCATTCCGTGTCAACTCAACCAGAGGTCCCCGGCTCAAATTTTTGATTTTGCTAATATTTTCTCTGAAGAAAGACAGACATGTTTAGTGATGAAAGCCAAAATATTAAATGTCATGGATGAATATTTACTGAGTAATCCACTATTTTGTAGAGGGGGGTCAAAATGGCAATTTTCACCTGAGATTCAGAGCTAATTTACAGGGGGCTAAAAATGACTTCAGAAAGATGGCAGCATCATAATGTTATTTTTACACAGAGATTTTTTAGCAATCTTTGTTGCATTATGTGCCAATGAAAGAAAAGAAGTATCATATTTTTTGCAAATTGACCCACATTTGGTTTTTGACCACTGGAAATATAGATTTTAACAATTTACTCCTATAGCCATATTGAAATTCCAATATCT
>NW_015631691.1:0-972 GCF_001515625.1 Sinocyclocheilus rhinocerous
GAGGTTAAACCACAGATTTAGAGACTCCATCTGGAGCTTCCACAAAAGCTCCTTTAAAACACACACACACAGTCACATACAGTATATGTGCCAAGGCTCCATGCAGAGGACAGCACGCACTTCTGCGGTGAGAACATTCGTTATAACGAAAAGGCGAAAAGCATGAACCCGACTTGGGATTTTCTTTGTTGTGCTTCGTGGCTTCTTTCAGAAGTGTGCAATTTCCACTACTGTGTTTTTTAATCACATCGCCCTCTCAGCTCTCTCGCAGATGCAGCACACATGCCGTTTAAGCTCATAAGAATTATTTCCAGTTTGTGTTTATTCAGTTGGTTACATAAGTAACCTGAGACGTTTGTGTTTATTCCGTTTTTTTTTTTTTTGCTTCAATCATTTCACACACATCTGGGGATGGTTTGATGAATTTAAGTTGATTGCTCTCAAGGGAAATTACTTCTGCTACTGTTATGGTAGCCAGTGGTGGGAACTAAAAATAAAGGACAGCACATAAAATTTCACTTGTAATAAGACAAATTTCATCTTTGGTTCATGTTCAGTGAGCAGAGGGCTAATATTGTTGGTCATGTGAAAGGAAATCATGAAGTGATTCACTAATTCCTCAGTTTGTGTACAATGTAGTGTTAAATGGAATTACCAATGGTGAAGATATACTTTGATCAGAAACACAGTAACATTTGTATTATTGTAAAGTTGTATTACAATTTATGAGAAATGCTTTCTATTTGACTATATTTTAAAATCTTAATTTATTCCTGTGATGGTAAAGATGAATTTTCAGGAGCCATTATTATTGCTCTGTTATCAATTATGGTTCTTATTATTATCAATGTTGAAAACCGTTTTTTCTGTGAAGTATTTTATTTGATTTATTTACTTTTTTTGTGAACAAAGTTTAAAAGAACAGCATTTCTAAAATATAAATCTTTGTAACATTATACATTTATTTACTGT
>NW_015631692.1:0-888 GCF_001515625.1 Sinocyclocheilus rhinocerous
CATTCTGAGTTATTTACACTGTTAAGAGTTGGATACTTATGTGCGCGCGCACACTCAGTGACCCAAGCGAGAGCAAGAGCGCGCCACTTAATGCCGAGTTCACACTGCACAATTTTAGCCCGATTTTCACTCGCAGACAGGTTTTGCGAAATCGTCGACAACTGCCCGAAATCGGAGGCAAATCGGTGCTCGTTCATGCGAGTGACAATCACGCAGTGTGAATTATCAAAGACGCGATCTGAGGGAATCGCCGACACGTCGCCAACGCCCGCAAAATATTTGGCATGCTAATTATCTGGAGCTGTCGGCGATTCACAATCACGCTGTGTGCAATGATTTCTGACTGAAAACTACATCGGCGATGACCTACAGCCAATGAGAGACCAAGATACAGGCCAGAGGGAAGTTCGGGGAGGAGTTATAGACCAGAATATCAGTATTTTAATAGATATATGAACAATTATATCATACAGAAACAAGCACAAACATTTGATTGACCAGCCACAACATCAGCATAACAGTTACTACAAAATTATTTACCTCCAACTCTCTTTGCAGAACACCCAATCCCTGTTCCCTGCATCTCCCTCCTGCATAATCTGTTTTTCTTTTTCTCCTTGTAGCTGGAAATCACCTCACAGACAATTTGCGGGCTATATATATATGTTTTTTAATAATTACAGTCTTGCTCGAGAACTCCGGTCTGACGCAAGCGGGTTCTCGCGTTATTTCCTTATCACTTCTCGCGTGTGTTTTGTTGTGAAACGTAGTTTGCGGACCAGACAGAGCTGTAGGCGATTCTTCCTATTGTGAAGTCATGCAATGTGAAACCCCCTGTCGCTGCACCCAAATCCCTGTTCCCTGCATCTCCCTCCTGCATAATCTGTT
>NW_015631693.1:0-269 GCF_001515625.1 Sinocyclocheilus rhinocerous
CCACTGAGTGACGTTCACGAAGTTCTTGATATTCACAGTCCATGGGACATAATCCACACACATTGTCCACGAACACTTTTAACTCCTTGCTTCCTTCCCCATAGCCACAACACAAACAGTCCGATATTAAGCGGGTGCTTTGGTGATGACGTCATCCTCCCGATCGTTATCACAATAACACCACCCAAATGTTCACGCAAAGAAAGAAGGCGTAACTTTTATTCTTGCTGTAGTATTGTTGTTGCTGCCGCCATGTCGTGAAGACGCTG
>NW_015631693.1:459-558 GCF_001515625.1 Sinocyclocheilus rhinocerous
CGAAGCGGAGTCCAGCCCGGGGTCGTCACATGTGGTTGCTGCAAGCCTCAGCTCACTCTTTTGGAAGGACACGACTAGAAATCAGTGGTTAAGTTGTAT
>NW_015631694.1:0-2569 GCF_001515625.1 Sinocyclocheilus rhinocerous
ACTGCATTCATTTACTTCCATACAAAATGCCATAAATGGATCTTCCGGTGACTTTTCCAGGTGTTCTCCACAGGCCAGTATCCAGCCTATAGTGGAAGGGGGGGTTCTTTTTTATTTTTTTTTCCAAAAAGTGGACCTTTTTGCAGTTTGTCCCCTAATTTAGTATTGAATTATGAGTTTCAAATACTTCATTTTGGTGACTTATGCTCTAATTTGTGTTGGATTAGCTTGTCTAATGGTATCTTAAGGAGCGTTATTTTAGATGCACCAAAATATTTACTACAATGTTGTCAAATTGCTTACCAAGATCATGTGCCACCTTCTTCAGTCCAAACACTCACACAGTTCACAAGTTTGAAGACCACACTAAGAACAGAATGCATTTAAGGAACTTTACTGAAATATTATTAAAATACAAGTTCAACTCCTCTCATCATCATCTGCTCTTGTCTCTCTGTCAATACCTCTTCGCTTGTTGCTGTATTTGTCTTGACACTTATGGAATGAGAACACTGCACAGCTCCAATCTTCTTTGGTAAAATTTGGGGAATATTTTCACAGCTTCATTCAGGTCGACTGCCATGTCATAGTGTGTATGGATGAGGGCCAGAGATGACGAGCGGTCCTCTCCCATGCTGCTACACATGAATGTGTTCAGTCTCCGGAGTGCTGCTGATCGTTCACATTCACAGAGCACAAGCTACTTTGAGAACCTTGAAGATGTTTGGGTAGATCAGCCTCAGCACATGAAGTTGGCCTTTGTTCTGGTGACTTGTTTTGCCACTTCAGTTTCCAGCGTTTCAGTTCCTGGTCAGTCAGCTCTGGTGAAGGTAAGTCATTTTGGTAAAGTTGGACCGCTTCAGAGATGTCCACTGTCACATTTGAGTTGCACTGTATAGACGGAATCAGACCCAGGAGCTTTGATGCGGTTACAGATGGCATGGTCTAGGAAAGGAATAGCCATGTTGCGACGACAGTAGTCCTTCACAGTTTCAGCAGGTACATTTTCTCTGTGTGTCTGCCTTCCAGCAGCCTGTGGTTGACTAGTAGGTTGCGAGTTGACCTGAGCAGCCATCCTGATTGCTTGCTCGTAGATCTGTTTGAAGTCTTCCTCAACTGTCTCACGTAGCTCCTTGTAGATATTCCTAACCTTATCTAGAAAGCTTAATGACTTGACGATGTCAACTGAGGTTCTTTGCTTCACTGTGATGCCTGTAATGTGGGACAAAACTTGATAGACGGTGAGGAAGGTCAGGATGAAACTGAAGTTTTGGAGCCCAGACATAGATTATAGGATTTGTAGCACTGCCATCCAGTGGTGACATCTTGGCTGTAAATCTTCTCTATGGAGATCAAGTCTGATGACCTTTAAAGCATTAATAATTGCTGTTAATAAGTGGCTGTAGGCATCATGTCTTTCTGCCCATCTTGTGTGACATATGTCAATCAGGGGTTTCCTCTGTCCAGTAGAGTGTGCATCCTTATTTACAACTTCCACGAGTAGGTGTTCCCTCTTTGGGTTGTAAGTGAAGAATATGATGTCAATCATGTTGCGCACAACTGGATAACGTTCAAGCAATGCCCATTAAAGTGCATGTACACTGCCGTAGGTGCGTCCTTCTTGATCAGAGTCTGGACACCAATATTTTCACTGCTCATATTGCTGGCACCTCATACCTCTGACCACTGCAATCACCAATATCTATGTTGAGGTCAATCAGCACATCCTTACTTTGCGGTTGCAATGTGGCTGCCTGTGATTCGTGGCAGAGAGCAAATCTCCAGCAATTCCTCCCTGATATTTAGATCTTTGTCCACAAACCTTACACACAATGGCATCAGCTCTACATTACAGGATGTCACCTCATCAGCCATAACTGTATGGGATACATTCATTCATACTTAGAGGAATACATTATACTTTTTCCAAGTAATATACTGTGGTTTATTAGCCTAATTGTAGGCTGTTTACAGTTGGCATAGGACAGGACAGGATAGGATAGGATGGAATAGAATGAATGGATTGATGGATGGATGGATGGATGGATGGACAGAATAGAATAGATTGTTGGATGGATGGATGGATGGATGAAATAGGATGAAACAGAATAGGATGGATGGAGCAGAATGAATGGATAGAATAGAATAGAATAGAATGGAATAGAATAGAGATGGATGGATGGATGGAATAGGATGAAACAGAATAAGATGGATGGATGGAATAGAATAGAACAGAATAGAGTAGAGATGGATGGATGGGTGGGTGGATGGAATAAAAATAATTTATTGATGGATGAACAGAACAGAATAGAGTAGAGATGGGTGGATGGAATAAAAAGAATGTATTGATGGATGAACAGAATAGAATAGAATAGAATATGGATGGATGGATGGAATGCAATAGTATATAATAGAGAAAGTGACAAAAAAGCTACACAAAAAAAATCAGATCAGAGTGTTCAGACTAAAACAGATTCCCAGAAATGCGTAATGACTGGAAATAAGACCGGATTCCAGTTGGATATGCACAAAAATCTAATTTGGACTGACAGTCTGAACAAGACTATAG
>NW_015631695.1:0-779 GCF_001515625.1 Sinocyclocheilus rhinocerous
TTTTCTTCTGCTAGTTTTTCAAAACACATTGGTTGTGTCTCGCCTCTCATAGTGGTGAATGCATAAATGGTCTTTGGTCTGGTCTTTCAGATGGTCACTCATCATGCACATCCCCTTAAAGTATAAGACTAAATGGAAAGCGGGTTTGGAGGCTTGGCTGGAAATCGGAATACAAGGCATGCCCACAAGCATACACTGGCTCTCTGTTTCCTCACTGAGCCACGACTACATGTTCAACATTCATTAGCTCAGAACATGACTGTTATGGACAACAGACGTAAGGCGGCACAACTGGATTTCTGTCTCTCTGTTTTTTTGTATTCTCATCCAGGTCCAGCAATGTACTCAACACCACAGTGATTTGTTAATCTTCACAATTCCCTTCCAAATCCTGGAATTGAATAAATCATGACTGGAATTCCGTTGCACACAACATGTGAAAATCATGACTGGAATTCCATTGCACACAACATGTGAAAAGACTCTCTGTGGCCTCTGCACAATGAAGCATTTAAACACTATATTTAGTCTTTCTTTTATATAAAGTACTTCATGAAGAGCACATTATCCAAGAGGTCAGGACGGCTACTACACATTGCTCTGTGAAATTCTTTTGCCTACTATGCAAGTATCGCTCCCTGTAGGATTTGCATGTTTCATTCCCACACAACTGGGTATGAACAACTGTGACTATTTATCTCTCTCTCTCTCTCTCTCTCTCCCAAAACAAAAAAGGGAAATGGAAAATCTTTGTGTTTATTTATTGACTTAAATTATTA
>NW_015631696.1:0-1000 GCF_001515625.1 Sinocyclocheilus rhinocerous
ATAAGCACCTTTTCCCCGTTGACATAGAAAATCAAGCCATCGCTCCTGGTTTGTTCGGCCATAATCTCAAAGTTTATGTCCAACTCAAACAAATTGAAGCAAATCTGCAGACTGGATGCCCTCCGAGATCTCCGCCAAAACTGAGAAAAGTCTTCTGCAAAGTGCAAAATGTAGAAATGGAAAACTAGTGGAAGAAGGGTTAGTAAAGGCGGAGCTTATCTGACTGCAAGTTATAAAATTATCAGTTCAGTTATTAAATACGATTCGTTTAAATAATTATTTTAATGTGTATTTTTTTTTAAACTCAATGCTATTTAATGTCCAAAATACTCATTCTGGGCTAAGCTACCAAACACGAAACCGACGTTTTCACGTGTAATCTGTTACTTTTCTCAGCGCTGACTGACTGAACCAATTACAGCAGTTTGAGACTACTGAAGACGTGTTTTTAACAAACCTTTAATAAAGAATACTTACATTACCTATTTTGATTACATATCAAGGTACTAATTCGCGCAATTAGTAGATTTAAATGATGAGGCGTTTTAGAACAAAAGGGTCTCCATTCAGTCAAAACCCGTTTGAATGTTATTCGACTTTTCAGCCACCGAGCTTCGTTCATCGCTTTTCCGTGGTTCTCTGTCCCTAAATTTTTCGTTTTCGTTAGGGTTTGTCTTGCTGACAGGCTTTTAAAAGTGCATGGCAGACTGAATTGCTGTAGTTTGCAGTGTTTCAATTTTATTTGTCCATATTTACCACCAGATGGCGCCAGAGGCATAAGTGCAACTTTTAAATCTGGCCATAAGATGGCGCCAGAGGCCGATGCGTAATTAAGGCATCTGACCACTAGATGGCGGTAGAAGCAAAAAATAATAAAACTACCAATACCGGCTGTGCAGAAAGTTAAATTTATCCAGAATTATCCATACATTTACCAAAAGGGCTAATACAATGCTTCAATGTCGTTTTTTTCCCATTGTACACACAATGTTTCAATGTT
>NW_015631697.1:0-218 GCF_001515625.1 Sinocyclocheilus rhinocerous
AATGTAAAGAAAGCAGGCTGACATCAGAGATGGCAAAGAAAGCCCCAGACTATGTTGTGAATGAATGAATGAATGAATGCATTGTTGTCTCTCAAAGCCTCAAAAAGCACCTGATGAAGATTTAAGTTTACATCAAGCTTCTTCAGATTAATAAAGATGCCCGTACAGTGCCTTGAAGATGTGCATCTTCGATAGCGGACCGGTGTGCAATGATACAT
>NW_015631697.1:536-1328 GCF_001515625.1 Sinocyclocheilus rhinocerous
ATATAATATAACAAGATGACATTTCTCGATTTCTTTTTTTGTACTCCTGCTTTAATATGCGTGTTATTTATTGGTGTTTTGACGTGAGATGTCATTGACAGATTGACAGATGTGTGTTGCTGTATTTTTCGACCTTTCAAATCATAGCAGGATTCCTAGAAAAAGAGAAATGGGAAATTATTCAATTTAGAGGGCTACAAAGACACCATTTCTAATGAGTATAAGAAATGAATGGTCAGTTCTTATATGGCACGTCCCATATTAAATGCACACATCATATCAAACCATTTTACTGCAGCATTTTTGAGAAATGGGACTATATGGTAATTTAGAGGGCTATATACAGTGCCGTGAAAAGGTTTTTGCCCACTTCCTGTTTTTTTATTTTTTGCATATTTGTCACACTTAAAAGATTCAGATCATCAAACCAATTTTAATATTACGCAAAGATAATGCAAGTAAATACAAAATGCAGTTTTTAAATGATAATTTCATTTATTAAAGGGGTCATATGATGCTGCTAAAAAGAACATTATTTTGTGTATTTGGTGTAATGAAATGTGTTTATGCGGTTTAAAGTTCAAAAAACACATTATTTTCCACATACTGTACATTATTGTTTCTCCTCTATGCCCCGCCTTTTTGAAACGCGTCGATTTTTACAAAGCTCATCGGTCTAAAAAAGCGAGGTGTGCTGTGATTGGCCAGCTATCCAATGCGTTGTGATTGGCCGAATACCTCAAGCGTGAGACGGAAATGTTACGCCCCTCACATACTGCTGATGCCGTGTCC
>NW_015631697.1:1338-1429 GCF_001515625.1 Sinocyclocheilus rhinocerous
AAGCGTGTGACGGAAATGTTACGCCCCTTACCATACTGTGATGATCCCGGCCGGAGCGATGAGACAACATTAAAACCCATTACAAACGAGG
>NW_015631698.1:0-1185 GCF_001515625.1 Sinocyclocheilus rhinocerous
TGGCAAACAAACAAATGTGTTTAGCGCCACCCGCTGGACTGGAGTGTGTAGCGGCGAGAGGAGGTAAATAATACAGGGTAAATTTACTTAGTGCATCTTGGCTCACACTGTGCGAATTTGGCCACGATTTGGTCGCCTGAGACAAATTTTGAAAATCCTAAAAGATTCCTATAATCCTAGGCTAAAATATGTAGTCTTTGATCATTAGTTTGACATCCTTATTATCCAGACCAGATGGTGGATCAGCACCTAGAAAGGACCTCTACAGCCCTGAAAGACAGCAGAGACCAGGACAACTAGATGAGCCCCAGATACAGATCCCCTGTAAAGACCTTGTCTCAGACGACCACCGGGACAAGACCACAGGAACCAGATGAGTCCTCTGCACAATGTGACTTTGCTGCAGCCTGAAATTGAACTGCTTGTTTTGTCTGGTCAGAGGAGAACTGGCCCCCCAAGGTTTTTTCTCCATTCTGTCACCGATGGAGTTTTGGTTCCTTGCCGCTGTCGCCTCTGGCTTGCTTAGTTGGGGACACTTCATTTCCAGCGATATCGTTGACTTGATTGCAAATGATTGCAAAAATACTATTTAAACTGAACTGAGCTGGATGATGACATCACTGAATTCAATGATGAACTGCCTTTAACTGAAAAATGAGTGTTTACTATTGTCATTTTGCATTATTGACACACTATTTTCCTAATTAATGCTGTTCAGTTGCTTTGACACAATCTGTATTGTTAAAAGCGCTATATACATAAAGGTGACTTGACTTGACTTGTTCACCGACAGCCGATTAATGTCCGTTGCGATACATTTTTACCTCCGACGAAATTCTGGCAGTGTCAGAAGATTTGGTTGAAAAGGTTAAACACCGGACAAGTTTTCTTGCACGCACCCATTTTTAACGCATCTTGAAAAAGATATCGTAAATTTCTCGTAAATCAAATCTCGCAAAGTATGACATTAATGACTGAGATCCCACAGTGTGACATGATCATCGTGTTCGTACAGTCTGACAAGTACGATCCTAAAGGACTTTTAAAAAAATCGCACAGCAAGATGAGCTGATTTTTCTTTCTTTAAAAAAAAGCCAATCTGCACAAATAAATTAAAAGGAATTAAAATTATAGAAAATTATCAACATCAACAGTCTTTGTGATTGAGGATTAGAGAAGAAAAAC
>NW_015631699.1:0-1163 GCF_001515625.1 Sinocyclocheilus rhinocerous
GCCCAGATAGGGATTAACATTCAGCTTACATGAGGATTTTAATAAGTTCATTTTCTTAATAATTTTCTGAAATTACTGATTAGCCTACTGTAATTTGTATTTATTAAAGTAAACCAAACTAACTAACTAATACCATGAAACATCTCAGAAATAATCAAGCCTATTTCTAATACTCGCAAAGAACTGCTTTTGTTGATTCATTTGAAATTTTGATTAGAAAAAAAGAAAATAAAACACCTTTATTCTTCGTTAAGGTTCTGTGTCATTATCAATACAAAATGTAATTGCAAAAATTATGACAGCTCGCAAATTCAGTGTTGTTATTGTTACCTACAAAGAAAATTATAAAAACATTTTCAGAAATTAAAATTTAGCTGAAATAATTATAAACAGATGAAAAATTTAAATGAACAGAAATTTCTAGTAGTGACTAAAACTGAACTAAAGATAAATTGAAGCTAAATAGAAATATACACAAACAAACAAATAAATAAACAAACAAATAAAGCACATACAAAAAATTGAAAAATAAAAGTTAATGCAAATATTAATAAATACTAGCGAAGTAAATAAATAATGGTAAATTGATAAAAAATTGAAAAAAGTTAATGCAAATATTAATAAATACTAGCGAAGTAAATAAATAATGGTAAATTGATACTGTTTAAAGTTTGAAATTTCCATCTTTCATTGTTTGGTTAATAATAGCCACCATTCACCATTAAGAAATAGAAAAATAATTTAATAAACTATGAGAAAAAAATACTACAAGTTAATGACAGCATCCACTCAGTAGTGATATGGTTTAAATCCCGTCACCCTTTTCCCCCCACTAGCAACACATTTTGAACATTTTATTCAATATATTAAATCACATGAGCTCATAAAAATCTACTGTATATTAGGACGGACCCAAAATTACCAGTGTAACTGAACTGAAATCTCATAAGAAAAAGGATGAGAGAAAGACATCTCTCATCAGATGTTTTGACTGTCTGTGGCAGCACAAAAAAAGCTGGAATGAAGCTCAGTTTATTTTGTTTCATTGCTGGAGAACTTTGAAGTCTGTGTAGACATCAGATAAACACCACCGTACATCTGAGGATGAACAAAAACTCTATGGGAAACACGCCATGGGCCTCTCGGACCAATGAAAATGCAGA
>NW_015631700.1:0-611 GCF_001515625.1 Sinocyclocheilus rhinocerous
AGTTTTGTCACACATAGTGGCTCCACTTTGACCAAAATGTACAGTACTGCCAACCTTTGAGGTCAGTAAGAATTTTTTACGTTTTTGATGGAAGTCTGAATAAATATGATGTATAATTATGTAATAAATATGAACAGTAATATAATGAAATATTATTAAAATTATAAAATTAATTTTCTATTTGAATGTATTTAAATGTAATTTATTTCTGCAAAGCTTAATTTTCAGCAGCCATTATTCCAGTCTTCAGTGTCACATGATCCTTCAGAAATCAGTCAAATATACTTATTTGGTGTTCAAGAAACATTTCTTTTATATTATTAATGTTAAACTGTTGTGCTGCTTTATATTTAGTGTAAACCGTGATGTACTGTTTTCAGGATTCTTTGATGAATAGAAAGTTCAATGCATCCTTGCTGAATAGAAGTATTAATTTCTTTTAAAAAAAAAATGTACTGACCCCAAACTTTCGAACGGTAGTGTATATTATCTTATTTATGTAAATAACCGGTTTAACAGGATATTTTTATTCCAAGAAAAACCAGGAAAGGTGAGAATTACGACGTACCAACTCAAAATCCTCCAGTTCGCTTTTAATCATGCGCTTCGTT
>NW_015631701.1:0-578 GCF_001515625.1 Sinocyclocheilus rhinocerous
GTGAAGATTTAGTCGCATATGCGAGTGATTTACTCGCAATGTAGCAGGTTGCCTCTCATACTATGAAACTTTATTTGTAAAAATTGAGATACATTTCTGTAGCTCTGATTGATTTTGAATTGTAATTTTGTCTGCATTGCCCATGATAGTCATAGCCCATAGCTCAGCAGTGGACGTGTTTATTGCATGAAATGAACAAGACGTGAAGTGTCTAAAATGCATGTGCACAGCTCAGCTGAATGATGTTTACTTTAACTGTATGCTTTGCACAAAATTAATAAACTGTACACTGAAACAAAATAACCCGAACATGAACAATAACACTGATATAAGAGCTCGTGGTTTATCTGTCAGTCAGATGCGCTCTCGGCCACTGATCAGTGCTCTCTGCGTTTTTTTCTTTCTCAGAATTATCACTGGTAGTCGATTACCCTTGATGGGATCGATTCCAACCTTAGGAATCGACTCTCGATTCTAGGGTTGGGCCGATAGACGATGCCATCGTCCATCACCGATGGCTGACAGACATAACTATGTTAAGCTGACATCGTGATTCCTCCCCCCCACCACCCCCTCTC
>NW_015631702.1:0-862 GCF_001515625.1 Sinocyclocheilus rhinocerous
GCAAAATATTAATTTGACATATTTTAATGACCTCAACATGACTCGTAGTACCTGCTTGAGCGCTCTGTTATCAGTTGTGGTTGTATCAATAACAGAACACTAGTTGGCGCGATTGAAGAATCAGAGTTATATTGCAGGGAGGGAGCCATGTAGAAATATAAATGAACGATGCATGGTTCTTCTCTGAGCATGCAAGTTACAAGTTTGTGAAAGGACTTCCAGTGCCAGGTAAACGTAAAGCAGATTATGAATATACTTAAGATTCACAAATACCAAAACAACATGTCTACACCAGACGCGAGCGGCGCGACGTGACAAAAGCAAATAGAACCCAGTGATGTTCTCTGCTTTGGACGCGACGCGACACGACAAATCCATGACAGTAAACTGATGCCACGTTCTATTTCTATACCATTTCAAATATTCATAAGAGAATCGTGAAAAAATAGTTTCCTCAAAAATATTAAGCAGCACAAACGTTTACAACATTGATAATAATCAGAAATGGTTACTGAGCAGCAAATCAGCATATTAGAATGATTTCTGAAGGATCATGTGACACTGAGAAACTGGAGTAATGATGCTGAAAATTCAACTTTGAACACAGAAATACAGTTGCCTATATGTTAAAACATTCAAATTGATAATTTAAATTGACAATATTTCACAATATTGCAGTGTTAACTGTATTTTTTATAAATAAATGTAGCCTTGGTGAGCATAAGACACTTTCCAAAAAAATAAAAAATAAAAGAGGGGGGGTCTTGAAAATATTTTTCTCTACAAAAGGGGGGCCCGGTAGAACAAGTTTGGGAACCACTGGCCAACTCAAACACACAAAATTTAATTTAATTCATACAGG
>NW_015631703.1:0-3666 GCF_001515625.1 Sinocyclocheilus rhinocerous
ACATAACATCTTAATTCATTCTTTAAGCCATGCTGGTTGTTTTTTTACTGTAGAACTAATTTATTTTGCTCTATAATAAAACTGACCAAATAATTTATGTGATACAAATAAAAAGACAGAAAAACAAGGCTAAAGTGTCTGTATGGTATCCAGTTATACCTAAAATGCACATTCAGGATTTTATCAGCCTATTATATAAGTGGTCCAGAGATGGTAAAGTGGGGCTCAAAAAGTCCCATTTGATGGAGTCAAAAATAATGTTTTATGTAGGACAGAATAGATGAGAAGGGACACCTCTGCTGTCTGATCTTGTCCCTGTTCCCTAAATGCAAAGTCCTCTCGCTTCCTCAGAGCCTTTCAACATGATCACCAACTCTCAGAGTGAGAGGACAAGCATGGCACACAATGTCAGAAGTTTACGGGTTTTCAACTGACCTCTAAAAACCTTTATGTAATGCTGTACTTCGAAATGTTGTTCAATTTCCTGAAATTTTCTGCCAAGTTATTTTATTAATCTAAAAGGTAGGAGAGGCAATGATATATTGTGAACATGGACACAGCTGGATTCTACCATTCAGGTCAGTAAGATTTTTTAAATGCTTTTGAAAGTTTTTGAAAGTCTCTTCTGCTCACCAAGGCTGCATATAATTGATAAATATACAGTAAAATAGCAATATTGTGAAATATTACCATTTAAAATGTTTTCTATTTGAATATTTTTAAAAATGCAATGTATTCCTGTGACCAAAGCTGAATTTTCAGCATCATTACTCTAGTCTTCAGTGTCACATCCTTCAGAAATCATTCTAATATGCTGATTTGCTGCTCAACAAACATGAATATTATCAATGAAGAAAACAATTTTGCTGCTTCATACTTTTGTGAAAACTGTGATACATTAAATTTTTTCAAGATTTTGTGATTAACAGGAAATTCATAAGAACAGCAGTTATTTTGAAACGGAAATCTTTATAACATTTTTAAATGTCTTTACAGTTGTTATGTTTGATCACTTTAATTCATCCTTCTTGAATAAAAAGTACTAACTGTTAAAAAAAAAAATCAAAAAATTTGGACCAGTAGTGTACCATAATCATGATGATTTTTGAACATTTTCTTACATTTTTGCAACATAAATGTTTCATTTTATTTCAAAAGATCTCTGGGTTGCATCATCAACTATAGTAAAACTGGATGGTCTTTTGCCCTCTGTCAGGTTTTCTCTTTCCATCCCACCCCAAACCATGCAGAGAAGCACTCATGCTTTCCTCATAAGCCCTCCAACAGGTGGATGGCCGCGGGTCACGCAACTCCTCAGTTCTCCTGTTCCCTTTCCACTCAGCTGTTCCCATCAGGGCTCCAAGCCACCAACCCACTGACCTTCTTCTGATTCACCAACTTACCAGAAGAAGGCCAGAGAAACCCGACACTGGAGGACATTAACCGCTCCCAATTAAGATTTAAGGTTAAAGAAACAATTTACCTCGAAAAATTTTTGTCATGAACTCTTTGCATTCAAAAAACTGCACAAAGAGTTTCCAAAAATGCAACTTTTGTGTTGCAAAAAACAACATACAGGGTTGGAACATGACATGAGGTTGAGTAAATGATGACAGAATTGACATCTTAAGGAACTATTCCTGAGTGATTCGGTAGATCAGTGGCACAGTGGTTTTCGCAGCTCCTCTAAGAACTTCTGGAGGCGTGCGATTCCTCAATGGTGCAGGCTTGCGGTGGAGTTGACCTGCTTTTCCAGGGACATGGCGCCCCAAACAGTGAGAACAGGCTATAGTCGACTGCATTATTTATTGCTATGGAAACCATACGACAGAACTGGGACGCAGCAGCAACTTCGTACGGTTCTTGCGTGCCCTGGAGAACGAATCTTCTTTCATTCATTCAGCGTTTGTACAGCAGCTATAATCACATGTGAGTGCACATCTCCATGTCCGTTACAGTGAATCACTGACGACTCTGTTTTGGGCCGTTCCTGGAAAACACACTTCATTACATATTCCAGATCTGCGATTCCTGCACGCCCGTCCCTAAGAGTGGAAACTGACTCAAGAAAACACACGCAAACGCGGCAGGCTGCGTCCCCGGGGCCCGGCTGTCACTGTGCATACTTTTTGTTTACCATCACACCTTGAGTTTGGGCCCCTGTGGGCTGTGTGTGTTTGTTTGCGGTCTCCTCCTAATGGCCTGTTGAGTACATCACCAGCAAAAAAGGCAAGAGCACTTCTTCTAACAGTGTCCCCTGAAGATACCATGCTAAATGTTGCTTTATTTTATTAAAAATCTTTTAGTCTTTATGATGATGAAATTATTGAGCAAAATTAGCAGTATTATATGATATATACATGAGTCTCATTTTGTTTCTCATACACAATAAAAAATATATTTTTTAAAGTCATAAATAGATTACTGAAGTACATTTTACAAGAAAATACTATTTGAATTTCACACTTAAATCAAATTGTTTTGTGAAATCCGCTAGCAATTTCTAAGTGAAAATTGTTTAAAAATAAATCCTTTTTTTAAAGTGCATTTTTGTTTTTCGGTGGCTTGATGTGAGAAATATTTAATATATATGGTGCAAGAATGGAGTTTTGAAGAAAAAGGCACACTAGATTCAAAATTCTGACGCTAATTTTCGCGTGTCCGTTTAGTCCACGAGACCGTAGGGTGTTATTTTTAATTTCGGTGCATCCCTACTTATATCACATATGATAAAAAGGGGCATAATAGGTGGAAATCGTGATGCTTTTTAGAATTCTTTAATAAATAGTAAGTTCTAAAGAACAATTACTTGAAATTAGATTTTTTTTCTAGTATTAACTGTCAGTTTCTATCAATTTAATGCATCTTTGTTGAATAAGTATTCATTTCTTTCAAAAAACAGTAGTATACACTATGTTAACAGATTATGACACAAAATTTATATATGTATTTTTAGTAATCTATCCCAGTCAAATACAACCTGAAATCTACAGTACAGTGTATACAATTTATGTAATCATGAAACTTGCATAGTTCGTGTCGACTGCATACAATTCTACTTACAATGCCAAAGTTGAGTGCAATAACCTGCTCTGTAAGCATAATTATTGTAAGGAGAGAATACCAAACAGTCACATAAACAGGCTTGTGTTTTTTTTTTTTGGCTGTAATTCAGCTCTTTATGAACAAACTAAAAGCCTTCTGGGCCCTAAAACAAACCACAGCAGTCCTAAGACTCCAGGAGGGACCATTAAGAGTCCATTTAAAACACACTCAGCCACACACACACACACTCCTCCTCCTCCACTACTCCCCATCATCTCTCCTGCAATCCTAATTAGCACTTCCTCAGCTGCTTGGCAACTATCGTCGGGGCAACAGCAGCATCTGCGTCCCACAGAGGTGTGGAGGAATGGGCTGCTTCACTGAGTGCGAGTAGGGGGAAATCGAGGTAAACCGCTGGGCCAAAACACATGCTGATCCTCTATGTGATGTGACAAATGACAACTTCACCATCACCAAAAAGAATGAAAGGAATAGAAAATTCTGTCATCATTTGACTTTGCGTGTAACAGACTCAATGTAAGTCACAATTCAGTGAGAACTGCACACACAAATATGCACACTTTTGAATATTCATACTTGTTGCATCATGAGACATTCTTT
>NW_015631704.1:0-1886 GCF_001515625.1 Sinocyclocheilus rhinocerous
AGGCCCACCAACTTGCTTTGACAGTGAAATGATGTGAAAGAGTTTCCATATGGGAGTCTTTTTGTTACCATTTTTTATCGGGAGGTTAAAAGTTTAAATGTCTCGAAAATATGTTTAGGTCATATTTCACAAAAGAAAAATAGAGGCTTTTATGCAGTTTTCAATCCACATGTAACACAATTTCAAGTTATAAATAAATTCTTCCAAAAAGAGCAAAAACCTCAATACTTGTAATTCTTTTACTGTCTATCCAAAAAAGGATTACATGCCGAGATACTAGATATCTTCTTTTATTGTTTGAAGTATAAAAAATAAAGTGCTCAGTGCATTTAAAACTCACAGGTCACATTTACCCATTCCATCAAATCAAATCAAATCAATCAATCAATCAATCAATCAATCAATCAATCAATCAATCAATCAATCAATCAATCAATCAATCAATCAATCAATCAATCAATCAATCAATCAATCAATCAATCAATCAATCAATCAATCAATCAATCAATCAATCAATCAATCAATCAATCAATCAATCAATCAATCAATCAATCAAGTTTTTTTATGTTTTAAAGTGCTCAGTGTCATATTTAACCCCATAAGAGTAATAATAATACAAATAATAAGATGAAGAAAAAATATGTATGTTATACATTAAGAAAATTAAGTCTTTACGCACCAATAAGATTGCGTGCATTTGACATATAATTTTAATTTAATTAAATATATTTATTTTTCATTCATTTAATTGCATGACCCCAAATTATTATGACTGCACCTGGTGTTTTTAATTTAATTTTAATTAATTAATTAATTTATTTATTTTATTTTATTTTAGTGCAAATTGTCGGTTCTGTCTAAATTTATTAACAATAATGTTATTTATTATTATTATGTTAGCTATTATTATTTTGGTTTCACATCTGTATCATATTCAACATAAATATATGATTAACTATCTTTATTTATTTGTTTATTTATTTATTTATGTTTTTGTTCTTTGTTTCTGTCTTTAGATTCAAACTCGAGACCAAATTTTGGTCACCAATGTAACCGGTGGGATTAAACCATTTGAGTACTGAGTGTTTAATTGAGTTTGAAATTCACTATAGATTGCCAGTATATTTAATAACGACAGGTTCCAACAGGATCCAATAGTGTCCGAGACGATGCCACTTAACAGCAATAAGTGCAGATTTGTAAATGGAGCTAATTAAATCGAACACGTTCCCCAAAGACATCTTGTTGAACACCTGCCCGAAGAGACACAATCAGCACTTCTAGCTGTCGTTATTTCCCGCGACGTAACCCTTTGGTCCTGGTAATTGTATAATGTGCTGATTCAAATCCTTTCTGATTAGCCCGGTGGATTTCATTGTGGTATCAATCAATTATTTGTTAGTGGAGTATTTTTTTGAGCGGTTTCTCCAGCGCAGGTAGCCAAGTATCTCCTTCTTTTGCCACATGGTGCATACAGCAGATGGCCACGATCAACTTGTATAACTGCAGGCTCTTCAGAGGTGATTTTCAGAAACTATATGCCATTTATGGCTTGGAAGCATGAGGCAAACATTTGAGCATGACCAATTTTTAATCAAAGACCATTTGATGAAAGCTTCCTGTGCTTATTTTAGAAGTAGTACTCATTCTCTGCTGGATATGAGGTATTATACAGAGCAGGTGCAAAATATGTATGGCAATGGTTTATAATTAAACAACTGTATTTGAACTTTTAAAATAACCTGCATCACGTCCCACAAAACTGTCAATGTCAAAGCATTTATTAACCTGGATGTGACAGCACGTGTATCTCGGCGGAGCTGAGGAGGTTGTTGACATTCTGCCAGTGGTGGACGAAGTACACAAATCAAGTACTTGAGTAAAAG
>NW_015631705.1:0-566 GCF_001515625.1 Sinocyclocheilus rhinocerous
TTATATATATATATATATATATATATATATATATATATTAAGCTGTAATATATCCAAATATATAAAATATTCCTTTGCATAGTCATATTTTCTTTCTGCTGCCAAACTTTTGCTGCAGCAGAGGTGTTTATTCCTGCCTTGTAAATGCATTGAAATTTATTACATTTTTAATAACGACATCTCTTAATGTTCAGCAGAAAAGTGAATTGCGCTGACTCTTGCGAGAAGTGCCACACGTTCAGGTGCACATACTCCAGAGTTAATCACAAACCCTGGTTCAAACTCCGAGTTGACAGAGAACGTTTGTATCAGGCTTTGTGAGCCCGGTGAACTTGGTCTAAACCAGGTTGGCTTTTTGTCAACTCAAAACTTACTCTGCAACTTAGAGTTTGTTCATCTCGCTTCGTGCTACAGGCCACTGGTGACTGACAAAATGTCTTGTCGTCACAGTTGGTTAGGACAAAAACATGGACTAATGCAGGGGTGTCCAATCCTGTTCCTAGAGGGCCGATGCCCTGCAAAGTTTAGCTCCAATCCCAATTAAACACACCTGAACCAGCTAATCA
>NW_015631706.1:0-1858 GCF_001515625.1 Sinocyclocheilus rhinocerous
TCTGGCTTTATATCCCACATGCTGCTCCATCTTGTATGTCTCTGTCTGCTTTTCTCTTGTGGTTTACTGATTTGTGCTTCATTTTTGCTCTCCATTTTTCTCTCTGTCCTGTTGGTTTTTGCAGTGTTCTCTGTGCTATTTCATTTCTACAGCCCGTCTCTATCTGTTAAATCACACAGATGTCATGAAGAGTTTAACTGAAGCCAGTGGTTTTAGTTCAAGAGCAAGTTCAGTTTATATCATCCTAAACCAGTAACAGTCAACAGTAGGTAACATTCACTTAACTCAATGCAACAGAATTCATGATACTGACTTTTAACACGATTTTCTCACTTTTTATTTATTTTTTTATTTTTTACAAAATGAGGTTTATGGCAAATTATAAATGAAAGTGTGTCCTTTTATAATTAAAATTCTGCACATTTCTTTGTGAAACTGAAATGTCAAAAAACTAAACTAAAGTGAAACATTAAAACAAATCCCAAATAAACAAATAAATAAAAGAAATAAAAGAAATCTCTTCATATGCACAAACTAAGGTTTTGGCGTATTGATTACATTTGTATAACCACAGTTTTACTACAAATACCATTGTGAAACTACAGTTAATGTTTAATTTGTGGTTATGACTTCGCTCGCAGCGTTTTTGCACGAAAGCACCTCGTGAAACTGATTTCGGACAGGCTTCTGAGGCAGCGTAACCGTTTAATGATCTACAACAAAATAGAACAAGTTTTGGTGATAACTAACTAATATTTAATTACTATAATACTGATTCCTCACTATAAATAACTTCAAAAATGCAACACGTTAATCAGAAATATACATTTACACACAAACTGGCCACAAACACAACTTTCTGATGCCATCTGATGCCATTTTAGCTCAACCATCACTGAATGGAACGCACAGGATTGTGGGATATCAAAGGCAGCGAAGGCAGCGAAGCTGCTGCCTTCAAAAATCGATCAGATGAAGGTATGAGACAGAAAGTGAAGCTAACTTTGGATTCGGACGTGCCTTGATGCCTTCCTACCTTGGAATGTGTCCTCCGAAGGCAGCATTTTTCAGTATTTGGATGCAGCCCGTGTTTAACTGTAGCAGGGCTGGTTAACTCTGGTCCTGGAGGGCCACTATCAGCTCCAACCCTAATCAAACACACCTGCCTGTAGCTTTCTAGTTATCTTGAAGACCTTGATTAGTTTGTTTAGGTTGACTTGGAGCTAAACTCTGCACGATAGTGGCCCTCCAGGACCGAAGTTGCCCAGCCCTAAACTATAGTAACCATGTTTTTTGGTTTTATTTGTAGTAAAACCATGGTTAATTTTCAAAAGGGTTGAAGTTTGAAGCAAAGACAGAATGGTCTGATTTTAGCTTTGTGAAACTATACTATATAACGTCTTAAGAGAGGCATTTCCCCCAATCTACACTATAGAGCTCTTAAAGTGATAGTTCACCCAAAAATCATCATTCTGTCATGTACACAAGAAGATATTTTGAACATTGGTAATCAGAACAATACAGATCGAGCACTTTCTTGCATGCAAAACATGGAATTTGCTTTGCTTCTTTTGGCAAAACAGAAATAAATTATTTAATCAATTCCTGTACAGGAATAAAACACTTTTCAGTAAAAAATGTGTTTCTACATCAATGATGTAAAAGAGATAAAAGCATTAAAGTTGTGCTGACTTTGTTTAGAAGCACTCCGCTTTCATTTTCATCATATCTCCAGACTGTTGTTCTTGTGTTGTTGTTATTAGGCTATAATACAATATATTCTTATTACTATCTTTGTTGTGTCACTGGGTATATATATATATATATATATATATATATATATATTTTTTTTTTACAT